>NC_053023.1:238772116-238784888 GCF_003073215.2 Triticum urartu | reverse complement strand
TTTCCCGTCTTCTAAAAATAAGCCGGACAAGGTGAACATTATTTGGGCCTATAATACAATTTTGAAAAACGCATATTTTTCCTAATTCAATTAAAATTGCAATAAAATCCAAATAAAAATATGCAAATTGATTTTATATTTTTCCTTCCAATATTTCATTTATTTTGGAGAAGTCATATTATCTCCTCTCATATATTTTGGTATGAAATATTTTCGGAGAGAAAATTTATTAAAACCAAAGTGATCCTTGTTTCCATATTTGATAATTCAAATATGCAAAACGGTGAAATCCCCAACTCTCTCTGAGGGTCCTTGAGTTGCTTAGAAATTTCGAGATCGCGGAAGCTGAAATGCACAAAATATGATATGCATGGATGCACTACTAGGGAAAAGCCTAGCAGTAGCGCTGGTTTTTGGCCTATCAGTAGCGCGGGCAGCCACGCTACCAATAAGGCGCTACAGCTATTACTTAGCAGTAGCGCGTGCGACAAGCGCTAGTGCTAAGACACATAGCGGCATCGCTTGTTCTGTCCCGCGCTGCTGCTAATCTAGCTAGTTGTAGCGTGTTTCTTATCCATCGCTACTAGTACTCTTTTTTTCATTTTTAGTGTATTTATACGACGTTATACAAATTTTGGTACAATACCAATTATGAGGTTTATATCATTGTGTCCATAACAGTGTGTCAAATGAAGGTGGATTAGGTTCAAGTGGAGGCAATATGTGGTGCATGTGAAAAGTATACTACTAATCCAAACTTGATCTAGTTTGGACTAGTAGTACTTTCGATGTGCACCACATGTTGCCTCCACTTGAATCTAATCCGCCAGCACAAGCTATTTAATCATCATCATAGTCATTACCACCAACAGTATTTATTTAATCACCATAGTCATAGTGTAGCACATCATCATCTTCAAACTCATTCTAGCTAGCTAATCATCACAAACACTAGCTGCGATAGCTATCTAATCACCACCAACACTAGCTAATAATAATCATCAATCATTACCACGAACACTAGCTATTTAATCATCATAGTCATAGTGTAGCACATCATCATCATCTTCAAACTCATTTCTAGCTAGCTAATCACTCCTGCTGCTCTCTCTCGGGTAAAATAACATAAAACATGTATAGCACTCCTCCTTCATCAAGTTGGAGCATGCAGATGAACCTGTCTCCTAATCATGGGCTGCGCTTTTGATTGCTGCCCCCTAGTACTTCTCTGCGATCATTCAAAATTTTGCTCCAGTCTTCCACTATTAAGCATTCCTCGCTATTAGAAATCCTGAATGCACTAAAGTGCATTGTAGGATATCTTGGCCATAAGCTAACAATATTCATGGTACCTTTAGTCTTGATCCAATCAGGCACAACATTCATCGGGAGTCCCTGTTGAAGAACATCGTATAGTAACATACTTAGCAATGAAGTTTAGCTTAAAAATAATGTATGCAAAAGATGAACTGAGGACAAATAGTAAAAATCTTACCATCTTTCCTAAATAGATGTGAGCGTAGTTCAGTACAAACACTATTGGTCGCATGTTTTCAGTACTAACATTTCTAAGTGCAGGAAGAAAATTTGTCTTGACAGTATCAAGATCCTGAAGCCATGAAACATAATGACTTAGCTCCTCGCAGTTTAGTTCAGCCCCGGGACAGTAGTAGGTCCTGTCTACCAAGCGCTGGTCATGTTTGCTTGAACGGAAATAAGCTGACAATAGAAATTAGTTGTCAACTATTTTTGAATAAACAATATCAAAGACATAAATATGGTTAAGAAACTCACATAATGGTATAACTGGAGGCGTCTGCACATCGACCCAGATGTCGGTATTACCTTCAATATCATCTTCCGGACGAGTATCAAAGGTGATAACCATATCAGGCTCAAATGCGTAAGTCTTGCATAGTGCTCGCCAAGTTTTGCATCCAAAATACGTGTAGTCGTCTTTGGTGTATAATTTTGCATGGAAAATATAACCATGTTGGGTCTTCAAGTAAACTTTCTTTACCTCCATAGTACGACTAAAACCTATCTTATCCAAGACAAAGACTCTTGCATGGCAAGGGATACGCTAGTAGAATAGTAAAAAATTTAAATTATAAGTTGAAGCAAATGAAGGAGATGTCATGCTTAATTACGAAAAAAGACTTGCCGTTGTGACTTACTGTATCCACTTCGAAGTTCTCGTCCAGCTTGATGCTGAAGCGCCTATCATCATCTAGGAAGATTCCGTCGCATAGGCCGCGCTCGTCTTCGCAGTACTTGCAAATACCGAAATCCTTTTCGTCGTAAGACATTTCCTATGTTCATAGTTGAAGCATTAATTGAAAATCGATCGAAGACAACTACCAGGATACTCAACATTTAAATCTGGGACACTCGATATTTCCTACATATTCTGGCACAAGTCATGCCAAAATTCACGGAAAAATTCGGCATAACCTTTGCTAAAATAGGACATATCGAGCGCCTGAAATTTGCTGGAACGGAAATGAATCAACACTCCAGCAAAACATAGGCCACTTGGAGGTGTAACCTGCAAACATGACCGGCCACTTGGGCAAGCACATATCCTATTTGAGCAACACAAGATATACACTTCAAAATATCTTATAGGACTCATATTGACATGAGTATTCAATAAGCAAAACCAAATCGTAAAATAAGTAAGTATTCAAATTAGCATGCATTCAATAAGCAAAAGTATATCATCTCATGCGTCCGTACATCATCGAATATTATCACTAATACATCTGTGGATATAGCTATCAGTTATGACCCACCCAGAAGGGGCCGGGTCAGTCCCAATGATGGGTCACAAAGAAGCCCGGAAAACAGTCAGATGATAGTTTATTAAAGCTTATAGAAGGGCCTAAGCCCAGAGGCGGCTTAAGGCCCAATATTTGTAAACCGCCGTATGTAAGGAAATACTTGTAAGGAAAGGCATGTAAAAGAAGTCACCGAGCCGGACACGCTTTATGAGCCGGCCGGGACTTTGTAGGCCGCCAGGCGTCAACCCGTGTATATAAGGGGACGACCCGTTGGCGGCTTAGGGCAAGAAAGAAAACATCGATAACCAAGCCGGCGGATTAGCCTTTTGGTGATCGAAACCCCAGCAATTCCAACACAACTAGACGTAGTTTTACCTTCATCGGGGCCGAACTAGTATAAAACCTCTTCCTTTTGTCCCGATTAACCCCTTAAGCTTCCTAGTTGGGATGGCCCTACGACTAAGTCCTTTTGCTAGGAACTATGCCGTGACAATTCCACGACAGTTGGTGCGGGGCCAGCGCACGGTAGATTTGATTTCTTGAAGGGCAGCTTTGAAGGGCTCAAGGGATACGTTGTGGGCCGGATGACCAAGAGTCGTCACGGCAAGATCTACATAGACGATGAATGCTGGGGCCCCGAGGCCGGCTCAGTTGAGTATGGGTACCAGGTCCCCTTCAGCGGGATTCATGTCTTCATCAGCCAGATCGGCGAATCAGGCCCTGAGCGGACATCTGCACCGACATCATCGAGACGGCTCAGCGTGCGAGACCCGCTCGGGCCCAACCCGCCATAACACGTGCTTTTGTGGGGTGCGTCCATGGAGGTGAATACTCGGAAGGATCGGTGGAGGGAGGTGAGACGGCCATCTGTTCTGACGCTACGTCATCAACAGGTGAGACAGACTTGTTGTATCAGCTGCAGGATGGCATGCTTGGGGGCTGTTCCGATGGCAGCAGTATTCTGGACCCCTTTGTGCCGCCGAATCAAGCCGGAGTCTTCATGGCAGGCACCCAGCCTGGGCAGAACTCCACGGCTGCGGCAGCAACGACCACCATGTCGGCAGCGGTCGGGTCAGGAGACCCCGCGCGCTGCCCGGTTCAGATACTAATGGACCTCACGGATAAGCTGACGGCCCTGTTGACTGCCGTGGTGGAGCCGGCGGATAAAGTTCATCTTGATGCGGAGGTGGCATGGGTATACGAAGAGATGGCATCAGGCCAAGGAAAACTTTGCAGCGGAACAGGTCGGGATGGCTGCGGAGCGGGGCTTTGGAAGCTCGTGCTCAGCAGCTTCAAGCAAAGACTTTCCAGCTCTCGGTGGATCTGAATGTGTCAAACGAGGTCATGAGGAGGAGGCATCAGAAAACTCAATCACGTCAACCTCTGACACTCGATCCTAGTACCTTTTCCATACACCCGGGGCTGGTCCAAGTAACCCGCTGGAAGCAAATCGGATCACGACACTCGGAGCACCGATTCAGCCGCGGCCATGGAGCCACCTCGCATGTATATCGCTCTATCTCATTATGCGCCAACACCATGGGGTCACTTATCCAATCCTTTGGAAAACCTCATTGCTGCGTCAGGCTCGTTTGGCGGCTCTCCAGATGGAAGGCGATTCTCTGACAGCAGTCAAAACACGAAGGGTGAGGGAGCTTCTTCAGACAGCTCTGGCACAGCAGGATGCATACTCTTACAGTGAGACAGAATCCATTCAACCCCTCCCGAGCCAGAGCCCGAGCTATAGCATGCATATGGACTCAGCTGATATGTCAAGTAACGCTCAACGCCGCAACCAACCGCGCAGACATGAGACGGTGTAGGCGGGAGCCCTTAACTTAGTGGATCAAGAGAGGATCCGACAAGAGGCTGAGCGGGTGGCGGTTCAATTGGCGGCTGAGCAAGCGGCTCATCAAACTTTTCCAGTTTTATCCAGCAACATCTGTTGAGGCAGGAGTAGCCACAAGGACCCAGAGGCGTTCCTTGCTTGGTGCCGGCTATACGTAATGCGCGGTTGCCTAAAGAATTCAAGGGGCCTCGTAAGGTGAATAACTACACGGCGATTTGCAGCCTGGGGCATGGATTGAGAGTTACGAGATGGCAATGGAGCTTCTGGAGGTCAGCGATGCATCAATGGCTAAGTACTTCAGCATGATGTTGGATGGAACAGCTCGCACTTGGTTGAAAGGGTTGCCGCCCAATTCCATCGGCTCTGGCGGAGTAAAAGCCCGGTTCATTCAGAAACTTCAAGGACACATGTCAAACAACCTATGTCAATCGTGGAACCTGACTAACTTGTAACAAGAGGAAGGTGAGTCCACAACCCATTGGGTGCGCCGGGTCAAGGAGATAATCATTCATCTGATAAGATGGATGCCGGCTCAACAGTCTTAATGTTGGAGAAAAATTGCCATTTTGAACCACTGAAACAGAAGTTGGGGCGGCTTAAGCGTGACTGCAATGACATAGGCTAGTTGATGGGCTCTCGTCAAATATGCTGATTCTGATAGTACCAAGGACCCTATGTCTGATGAGGAAAAGACAGGGAAGGGAAAGAAGAACGGCAACGACAAGGGTCACTAGCATAACCCGGCAAATGAAGGAGGTAATAAACGTAAGACCGATGAATTTGTGGCTAACACCAATGCGCAAGGCAAAAATCAAAGGCGCAAGGGTAGGCAACCCCCTCAGTCAGGCGGGTCAGGTCCCACCCTCGAGCAACTATTAAATGAACCTTGCCCAAGACACGGCACCCGGGAGAAGCCAGCATCCCATCTGTGGAAGGACTGTATGATCATGAAGGCATTTAAAAATTCAAACACGTTTGATGGAGGTCACGGGCCTGGTGGCGGTTCAGGCGGAGGCGGCTTTCATGGCCCGGGCGCCGGTTCAGGTGGAGGCGGCTTTCACGGTCCGGGCCATATGGGTAACCAAGGAAGTTACAATCAACAACCTGGCCAAGGCAATCAGCAGCAATAGTCCGGATATCAGAGCAATCTAAAACAGTTGAATAGTGGGCAGTATCATGTATTTACCACTAGTTTATGCAAGAGGGACCAGAAGCTTCATAAGAGGGTTGTCAATGCGGTTGAGCTGGCGATACCGCGATATTTGAGGTGGTCTGAACAACCTATTTTGTGGAGCAGAGAAGATCATCCTCCCCGGGATGACAATCTGGGTCACTTAGCCTTAGTAGTGGCACCTCAGGTTGGTGGATATAAATTCACGAAAGTGCTCATGGATGGAGGTAGTAGCATCAACATCCTCTACTATGAGACATTCCGTCATATGGGGTTGACTGATAAGAGTCTTAAGCAATCCAACACTGTTTTTCACGGTGTTGTTCCTGGCAAGTCGGCATACCCAGTTGGTAAGATTGAACTAGAAGTAGCCTTTGGGGATGAATATGATTCCAGGGCGGAGAAGTAAACTTTTGAGGTGGTTAAGATTAAAAGCCCATATCATGCTTTGTTTGGACGGCCGGCTTACATTAATTTCATGGCTCGGCCGTGTTATGCGTATCTACAGCTCAAGATGCCGGGTTATAAGGGCACCATTACAGTGCACGGAAGCCGGAAAATAGCCCTGGAGTGTGAAGAAGGGGATGCTACGTATGGTGAGTCTGTTAATGCAACAAAGGAGTTAAAGTTTTATAAAGATAATGTTGACCCGGCAGACATGACATTGTTAAAGAAGCCAACAACGGAGCACGAGCCGGTGTTGAAGTTCAAATCATCTGATGACACCAAGATGGTTGATTTTGTGCCCGGCGACTCATCCAAGCAGTTCATCATCAGTGCCAACTTGGATCCAAAATAGGAAAGCGCGCTCATCGAGTTCATCCGTGAGAACCGGGACATCTTTGCATGGAAGCCTTCTGATATGCCGTGTGTCCCGAGAGAACTTGCTGAGCACACACTCAATATTGATCCGAAGTTTAAACCGGTCAGACAGTTTCTCCGGCGGTTTAACGAAGAAAGGGGAAAGGCCATTGGAGAAGAAGTGGCTCGGCTCCTGGCAGCCGGGTTCATTGTGGAAGTTTTTTCACCCAGAGTGGCTGGCTAACCTGATTCTTGCACTCAAGAAGAACGGCACCTCGCGTATGTGTGTGGATTACACCAATTTAAATAAGGCTTGTCCAGCTGACCCTTTTGCTCTCCCTCGTATTGATCAGATCATTAATGCTACGGCGGGTTGCGCGCGTTTGAGTTTTCTGGATGCTTATTCAGGTTATCATCATATCAAGATGGCAGTCAAGGACAAGGAGAACATAGCCTTCATCACTCCATTTGGAGCCTTGTGCTATGTGGCTATGCCTTTTGGGCTTAAGAGTGCCCAGGCGACTTATCAATGGTGTATGCAGAATTGCCTTCACAATCAGATTGGGCGTGATGTTCATGCTTATGTGGATGATATAGTGGTGAAGTCTAGAACGGAGGAAACCTTAGCAACAGATCTGAAGGAGACATTTGATAACCTCCGGGTCTACAAGATGATGCTTAACTCGGTTAAGTGTGTTTTTGGAGTCCCCGCTGGCAAACTCTTTGTTTTTTGGTATCTAACAGAGGTATTGAAGCTAACCCGGAGAAAATTAAGGCAATCACCTCCCTGGCCAAACCTGTGTGCATCAATGACGTTCAAAGGCTGGCGGGTCGCGTCGCTTCTTTGAGCCAGTTCATAAGCCGGTTAGGGGAGAAGGCGATGCCTTTGTATCCGTTGATGAAAAAATGGATGATTTCGTGTGGAGTGATGCTACAAACTCTGCTTTTGAGGATCTCAAGAAAAAACTTGCTGAGCCGCCGGTTCTCGCTGCTACGGTTATGAAAGAGCCATTATTGTTGTATGTAGCCGCTAACTCACGAGCTGTTAGTGTGGTGATTGTGGTGGAACGCAAGGAGGCTGGCAAGGAACATCCGGTCCAACGGTCGGTTTACGACGTCAGTGAGGTGTTGATTGAGTCTAAACAAAGATATCCACATTGGCAGAAGCTCGTGTATGGGGTGTTCATGGCGAGCCGGAAGCTCAAACATTACTTTCAGTGTCACCGAATCACTATGGTTAGTTCTGCTCCTTTGGGGGACATCATTCAAAATAGTGAAGCCACTGGACGAGTCACCAAGTGGGCCATTGAACTTGGGTCTCATGGGTTGAAATATGTACCACGTACTGCGATCAAATCTCAAGCGCTGGTTGAGTTTATTAATGATTGGACCGAACTGCAGATGCCAGAAGAGAAACTAGACAATACCTATTGGATGATTCACTTTGATGGGTCCAGACAATCTAAGGGATCGGGGGCTGGAGTTGTTTTAACTTCCCCTCGAGGTGACAAGTTTTGTTATGTGTTGCGACTGATGTTTCCTTGTACTAACAACGCAGCAGAGTATGAAGCCTTGCTCCATGGTCTTTGAATGGCCAAAGAGATGAGCCTGAGCTGGGTCCGGTGTCTTGGCAATTCAGATTTGGTGGCTCAACAGGTGTCAGCCAAGTGGGATTCCAAGGACCCTCTCATGGTGGCTTATCTCCATGAAGTCGATGCTGTTGCAGGACGTTTTAAAGGTTACCAGGTGGAACACATTGACCGTAGGAAGAACGAAGCGGCAGATGCTCTAAGCCGGCTGGGGTCTCAGCGTAAGCCGGTGCCACCTAACACCTTTTTGGATGTTTTGCATAACCGTCTATTAAGTTACCTACAGAAGAAGATTTGGCCGTTCCTAACCCGGAGGCACAGTTGGTGGCGGCTCTTCGCGTCATCCCAGATTGGACATTACCGTTTTTGGCTTACATGACCCGGGGCGAGTTGCCAGAGGATGAGACCCTAGCCCGACAGATAACCCAGCGGTCCAAGTCAATGGCGATTTCTCATGGAGACTTATACCATTGCAGCGTTTCTGGAGCTTTTCAGCGGTGTGTTTCTCCTGAAGAAGGCCAAGAGATACTTCGCGAAATCCATGAAGGGGATTGTGGTCATCACGCCAGGTCAAAGTCTCTTGTGGCTAAAGCTTTTCGTCATGGTTTTTATTGGTTGACGGCTCACGCTGATGCAGAGGATCTGGTCAGTAGGTGTGATGGATGTCAAAAATTTGCACGACGAGCACATGCACTGGCTCAAGAGTTGCGGATGATTCCAATCACCTGGCCGTTTGCGGTCTGGGGGCTTGACATGGTTGGACCTTTCAAAAGGTTTAAGGACAAAAAGACACATCTTTTAGTAGTGGTTGACAAATTCACAAAGTGGGTTGAGGCGGAGCCAGTGAGTAAGTGTGATGCAGCCACATCGGTTCAGTTCATGAAAAAGGTGATCTTTCGCTTTGGTTTTCCACACAACATTATCACTGACAATGGCACTAATTTATCCCAAGGGGCTATGGAGGAGTTCTGTCAATGTGAGCATATCCGGCTTGGCGTTTCTTCTGTAGCTCACCCTCAATCTAATGGGCAGGCTGAGAGAGCAAATCAAGAAATCTTTAAAGGTCTCAGGCCCCCGCTTATGGTTCCCTTGCAGCAAACGTCGGGTTGTTGGGTGGAGGCGTTACCCTCGGTGCTGTGGAGTATCAACACCACTCCTAACAGGTCTACGGGTTATACACCTTTCTTCATGGTTTATGGAGCAGAAGCAGTGCTGCCTAGTGACATCCGTCATGACTCGCCTCGTGTGGCGGCTTATGTTGAAGCTAATAACGAACAAGCCAGACAGGATGCACTTGACTTATTAGATGAGGAAAGAGACTTAGCAGCGCTCGATCAGCAATTTATCAACAGGACCTGCGCCGCTATCACAGCCGCCGGGTTAAGTCCAGGACTTTTCAAGAAGGTGACCTGGTGCTCCGGCTCATCCAGGATCTGTCAGATGCACACAAGCTATCCCCACCTTGGGAAGGACCCTTTGTGGTCAGCAAGAACTTAAACAACGGGTCATATTACCTCATTGACGTTCGAGAGCACAAAGACTCACGTAAGTCGGAGGAGGAGACCCGCCGGCCGTGGAACATTGCTCAACTTCGGCCATACTACACCTGAGCCAATCGGCTCGCATCATGTACATACTTTGACGTTGTATATAAGTAATAAAGCAGGACCTCTGTCCTTTTCCTTTTCAACGATTATAAATCTTTACTCCTTTTACTATTTAAAATGACTATTAAGGACATGATCATATCTGAATCAAGTCTAACCTTTTTGGTCCGGCTTATGACAGTATTCGAATCTAGCTGTAAACCTCATGGTCATTTGGGGGCTTCCTGTTCAAACATAGGTCGTATTCGAACCAAAGAGAACATAGCTATCGTAACCCTCTTGATCGGCTCAAAGCCAAACTCACTAGGGGGCTTATTGATCGTATCTGAATCATAGCTTAACCATTTTTGGGTTTGACTTGGATCGTATTCGAATTTGGGTCGCTAAAAACCTCTCAAGGTCATTTGGGGGCTTCCTGTTCAAACATAGGTTGTATTCAAACCAGAGAGAACATAGCTGTCGGTACCCTCTTGATCGGCGCAATGCCAAAGCCACTACGGGCTATTTGATCGTATTCGAATCTTAGCTTAACCCCTTTGGTCCGGTTTACTGATCGTATTCGAATCAGAAACCCCCAACCTTTAGTTACAATGTTATTTATATTGTATATCACCTGGTATTTGTCTTATTGGTCTTTTATTGTCTCAATTTTAAACAATCAACATGGTTTTTTCACTGGCTTGACTATTTGACAATAAACCGCCAAGGCATAAGAATCATGAGGTATTCAGAAGCATTGACTTGTCAAAAAAAAGGGACTGTATGCCAAAGCAGTTTCTTATGACTCTAACATATTTCAAGTCCCAAGTACCTTACAAAGTAACATCACTTGGCACTTGGGGGCTAATGCATGATGTTTAGAAAGTCTCTCAAGATTAAGCCGGATTACAATATTAGTTGGGTTCGGTACAAGACAGTTATGAAATTAAAAATACCGGTTCATTTATTATCAAGTGAACCGGCCCTTGGGGACTACATATGAAGTTCATTCTAATTTATTGGACTTCAGAAAAATCTAAAGGTAAAGCTTTAGCATGTATCATAAGTCTACAGATCATCCAGTGATCAGAACATCCTGGGCAGACGGTGATGGTGGGTTGGCCGAGCTGGATGGTCCGGTACACTACTAGAAAAATGGCTATAGCCAATATCCCTATTAGTGGCGCACCAGAAGCAGGTGCGTGATTGTTATTTTTTTAGTAATGGCGCACCTTTAGTCCAATGCGCCATTGCTATTTTTCCCCGGGTCCACCCCCTTCCCCAGGTTTACCAATGGCGCATCATGCGCCATTGCTATTTTAGATAGCAATGGCGCACCTTGCAAAGATGCGCCATTGGTAAGCCAGGGGAGGTGGGCATTTTTGTGTAGCAATGGCGCACCACCCCCTGGTGCGCCATTGCTATGTGCTGCACCGACCGGTCCTGATTCGAGGATTTTTGTCTGGTGAAAAGAGAATCCAATCCAACCAAAGCAACACAACACAACGCTTCCTCCTCCTCTCCCCTCGAATCGATCCCCTCCAAACCCGCCGCCTTCGCCGTGGACCTCCTATCCCCATCCCCACCAGCGTTCTTGTCTCCTCTAGCTTCATCGTCGATCTCCCACCCCGCACTGCATCCAGTCGCCGGTGCCCCCACCCTCTCCCCTCTCTGTCTCTTCCTAGGAGGGAGCGAGGCCTCAGATCCATAGGCCGTGGAAACTACCGCCACCGCGTCCTACTCCTTCCACCCCACCTGTAACATCCCAAATTTTCAATTTGGAATGTTATACATAGGTCATCATGCATATCATATTTTATTTTGCTTTTGGTTTTGATCCTAGAAAATCCTAAGCAACTCAAGGACCCACGGAGAGAGTTGGGGATTTCGTTATTTACATATTTGAGTTTTCTCAAATTATGTAAACAGGATCATTTGATTTTATTTATTTTATCATCAATTATTTCTATTACAAAAATATGAGAGCGGGAATAAAATGACTTTCCCAAAATACAGAAATATTGAGGATTTAATAAAAAAATCAAATAAGTTTTATTTCGGAGTTTTTCGGTATTTTTATTTGAATTTAGGAAAAATGCGCGTTTTTCAAAGTTGTAGTTTGGGCCCAGATAAATGTTCACTTTATCGGGCTTAATTTTAGGAACCCGGCAAAATTTATTTCGTGATTTTGGAGTCCGTTTAGTATTTCTTTTTATTTTTCTTCCGAGCGGAATTTAAAAAAAACGCGTAACCGACTCCGGGCCGTACCCGGCCAGGAAACCTCCGTCCGGGGCGCCTTTAAATAGCGCCCGAGCCGGCCTGAGGAGAGCCCACCCCGCCGCCTGCCCTAACCCTAGCGCCGCCGTCGCCCGCCGCCGGAGCCGCGCGCCTTTCGTGGTTCGCCGCCGCCTCATTTTCCGTGCAGTTTTTTTTTTAATTTTTTTTTCTGTTCGTCGTTTTTCTTTTTCGTCGGATTTTTTGCGGTTATTTTCTGATCGCGATTTCTGATCCGATTTTCGTTTTAATATAACTTTTCGCTCGTTTATCGGAATCAGGCGATTCAAGCGCCTGGAGTTTCGTCTCGAAACCCTCTTTCTGAATAATCAACTTAAACATGTTTTTGCTACTGTAAAATTTGCCCTAGATCCAGATTACTAGAATGAAGTTGTTTTCTTTCGCCGTTTGATTTCTTTTGCTTCGTTCGATTTGATTCTTTTTGCCAACCAGGGTTCTTAAGTTGAACTTTCTGGTTAGATCTTCTATTTGAGTTTTACCTGTGCATTAGATGAGTACTTATTGTATGCTTGTTGTTTGTCTGCGATAGAATACCCGGAGTGCGCCGCCTGTTCCTTCAAATCTCTAGGTTATGCGGATCATCAGCAAGGCAAGTAACACTTTGATCATACCTTTTCTACAACCCAGTTTTATTGCATTAGATCAATCCTCACACATTGCATGATTAGGATCTAATTAAACTGTGGGATGGAGTGATC
>NC_053023.1:238759718-238771116 GCF_003073215.2 Triticum urartu | reverse complement strand
ACTTTGGGGTTTAAGGGATTGGATGCACAAGCAGTATTCCCGCTTAGTACAAGGTGAAGGCTAGCAAAAGACTGGGAAGCGACCAACTAGAGAGCGACAACAGCCATGTACATGCATTAAAATTAATAAACATTGGATGCAAGCATGAGTAGGATATAATCCACCATGAACATAAATATCGTGAAGGCTATGTTGATTTTGTTTCAACTACATGCGTGAACATGTGCCAAGTCAAGTCACTTAAATCATTCAAAGGAGGATACCACCCATCATACCACATCATAATCATCTCAATAGCATGTTGGCACACAAGGTAAACCATTATAACTCATAGCTAATCAAGCATGGCACAAGCAACTATGATCTCTAATTGTCATTGCAAACATGTTTATTCATAATAAGCTGAATCAAGAATGAGGGACTCATCATATTTACAAAAACAAAAGAGGTCGAGTTCATACCAGCTTTTCTCATCTCAGTCAGTCCATCATATATCATCATAATTGCCTTTCACTTGCACGACCGAACGGTGTGAATAATAATAAGAGTGTACGTGCATTGGACTAAGCTGGAATCTGCGAGCATTAAATAAACAGGAGAAGACAAGGCAATATGAGCTCTGGGTTACATCAACAATAATGTATATAAGAGCCACTTCAACAATTTAATCATGGTCTTCTCCTACTGACCCCCAAAGGAAAGAAAAGAAATAAAAACTATTTACACGGGAAAGCTCCCAACAAGCAAAAGAAGAACGGGAAATATTTTTGGGTTTTCTTTTTAATTAATACTACTACAGCAGAAAAATAAACTACTACTAATTTTTTTGGTTTTTCTTAAGGTTTAGCAAACACACAAGAAGAAAACAGGAAAAAGAAAATAAACTAGCATGGATATTGCAATGAAAAAGTATGAGCACCGACATCTAGTAATGAGTGTGTGTGAGCATAAATGTAATGTCGGTGAGAAATATGTACTCCCCCAAGCTTAGGCTTTTGGCCTAAGTTGGTTTATGGCCATGGCTGGCCTGGCTGATATCCATAATAATAGTTGTTGGGGTCGTACTGTTGTGCAGCGGTTATCGCCTGCTGAGCTGCAGCGTGGAGTCGAGCTTCCTCCACTCTCCTCTCGTAGTCTTATGCCTCCTCTTTGGTAATAACATATCTTCTTTTTGCCTATGAATCAAAGAAGGCAGGAGCAGGGAGAGTAATACGGAAAACACGTCGTTTATAAAAAATTAAACGATATAATAGAGGTGATTCAGGCCTCTCGACAAACTGGTGCGAAGCCATAGGGTTATAATCTAAATATGCAGGAGGCAACTCTGTATCACCCTCACGAATGTCTATCTCAGGAAAATGAGCTAAGCGGGTTGCATAAATTCCTCCAAAGAAATCTCCATTATGTCTATTATGATGCAACCTACGAGCTACAATGGCTCCCATATGATAAGATTGGTCTCCTAACACAGCACTCCTAAGAATGCTAAGATCAGGGACACACATGTGACATGCTTCATCCTTAGCATTTATGCATCTACCGATGAAGAGAGCAAAATAATGTATAGCAGGAAAGTGAATGCTCCCTATGGTAGCCTGCGTTATATCTCTAGATTCCCCCACAGCTATACTAGCAAGAAAGTTTCTAAATTCAGATTTAGGGGGATCCCTAACACTACCTCATGATGGAAGTTTGCAAGCAGAAGTGAAATCCTCTAAGTCCATGGTATAAGATTTGTCATAGAGATCAAACATGACTGAAGGAGAATTACGCGAAAGATGAATACTCAAACCTCCTCACAAAAGGTATACTTGTGAGATCATTATACTGGGGGCATTTGTTAGCCTCAAAATCCTCAAGACCGGAATTGTGCAAATATGATTTGAATTCTTCTTTAATTCCCGCACGGTCCCATAAAATTTTCCAACCGCCATTCGCAAGGCCGTACTCGGAGCGTCTCTTGGTGGATCCTCGTCAGCATCGCGCATAGCAATCCTGGGTCCTTGCTTCTTAGAGGAACCACCTTGGAACATCTTCCTAAGCATATTGTTTTTCTCTGAAAAATTCTGAAATTTTTAGTAACTTCAAACAAAAGTGAACCAACTTCAATAAAACTGATAGCAACTATTCCTACAAGTGCCTAAAGCCTATATCAAGCATTAGAACTACTTAAAACCATATAAATTTGACATGCAAGCTCAAGAACATGGTCACCTATCCATCACAAATTTGCAATGAATAAAGCACTAGAACAAAAACTAATTGGACCAATGGAGGAGTCACATACCAAGGAACAAGCTCCCCAAGCAGTTTTGTGAGAGGTTGTAACGCCCCGGACACACCCGCCGATGGTCGTTACTCCTGGCGGGATCTAGACTGGCCCCACAGATCAATACTAGTCTTTTCTGCGCACTTTGTCCTCACTCATGCGCACCCGGGAGCAACTTCCCGATCGGTCACCCATCCTGACACTACTCCAAACTGAGCACGCTTAACTTTGGAGTTCTGTCCGAATGGGCTCCTGGAAAAGAAGGAATTCCTTATTGATATGAGTAGTCTATCATCCCTAATAAGCCAGGCTATCACATACACCCCCGCTCAGAGGAACCGACGTCCTCGTCGGGCCACAGGAACGTTCCCTCTTGGCACATACGTCTGTGCATCTAGTCTGGTACATGTGCCATGTCGGGAGCCATGACGGGTCACAAACGTCATGAACAACATGACCGCGCACCTGTCCGCAACCATCCGTGTAACCGCGAGGGTCGGCTCTGATACCAACTTGTAACGCCCCGGACACACCTGCCGGTGGTCGTTACTCCTGGCGGGATCTAGACTGGCCCCATAGATCAATACTAGTCTTTTCTGCGGACTTTGTCCTCACTCGTGCGCACCCGGGAGCAACTTCCCGGTCGGTCACCCATCCTGACACTACTCCTAGCTGAGCACGCTTAACTTTGGAGTTCTGTCCGAATGGGCTCCTGGAAAAGAAGGAATTCCTTATTGATATGAGTAGTCTATCATCCCTAATAAGCCAGGCTATCACAGAGGTGCTTTGAGCAAGGAGATCGAAAATCACAGCAAAAGTGGCTAGAACTCGTGCTTGAGTTGGTTTTTCGGGTTTGTGTGAGACAGAGGAAGAAGATGGGTGTTGGGATAAGTGGAGGAGGGCCCACGAGGCAGGGGGCATGCCCTAGAGGGGGGGCCCACCACCCTCGTGGCCAGGTGGCAGCTCCTCCCGCGGTAATTTTTTCACAGTAAATCCTCAAATATTCCCGAAAAAATCATATTAAATTGGCATGTCATTCTGAGGACTTTTATTTTCAGGATATTTTTATATTAGACGGATAAGTCAGGAAACAGACAGAAAAATATTATTTTTACTTTATTTCTACTAAATAACAGAAAATAAAGAGAGGGTACAGAAGGTTGTGCTTCTAGTTCCATCCATCTCATGCTCATCAAAAAGAATCCACTAACAAGGTTGATCAAGTCTTGTTAACAAACTCATTCCGATATTCATGAAACCGGAGAAATTTCGAATAACACTAAGTACCTCAACGGGGATATGCACATCCCCTATAATAAGTATATCATATTTCTTTTTGACAATAGGAAGAGGAAATTCAAAACCTCCAATTATAATCGATGGAATTTTTCCAATGGATTGATACTAACTTGAGGTTGTTTCCTCGGAAAGTGTACCGTATGCTTTACCATTAACATGAAAAGTGACATTGCCTTTGTTTTCAATCAATAACAGCCCCTGCAGTATTAAAAAAGGGTCTTCCAAGAATAATAGACATACTATCATCCTCGGGGATATCAAGAATAACAAAGTCCGTTAAAATAGTAACGTTTCCAACCACAACAGGCACATCCTCACAAATACCGACAAGTATAGCAGTTGATTTATCAGCCATTTGCAAAGATATTTCAGTAGGTGTCAGCTTATTCAAGTGAAGTCTACGATATAAAGAGAGAGGCATAACACTAACACCAGCTCCAAGATCACATAAAGCAGTTTTAATATAATTTCTTTTAATGGAGCAAGGTATAGTAGGTACTCCGGGATCTCCAAGTTTCTTTGTTATTCCACCCTTAAAAGTATAATTAGCAAGCATGGTGGAAATCTCAGCTTCCGGTATCTCTCTTTTATTAGTAATGATATCCTTCTATTGGAAATATGCCCTAGAGGCAATAATAAAATGGTTATTATTATATTTCCTTGTTCATGATAATTGTCTATTGTTCATGCTATAATTGTGTTATCCGGAAATCGTAATACATGTGTGAATACATAGACCACAACATGTCCCTAGTGAGCCTCTAGTTGACTAGCTCGTTGATCAATAGATGGTTACGGTTTCCTGACCATGGACATTGGATGTCATTGATAACGGGATCACATCATTAGGAGAATGATGTGATGGACAAGACCCAATCCTAAGCATAGCACAAGATCGTGTAGTTCGTATGCTAAAGCTTTTCTAATGTCAAGTATCATTTCCTTAGACCATGAGATTGTGCAACTCCCGGATACCGTAGGAGTGCTTTGGGTGTGCCAAACGTCACAACGTAACTGGGTGGCTATAAAGGTACAGCTACAGGTATCTCCGAAAGTGTCTGTTGGGTTGGCATGAATCGAGACTGGGATTTGTCACTCCGTATGACGGAGAGGTATCTCTGGGCCCACTCGGTAATGCATCATCATAATGAGCTTAGTGTGACTAAGTAGTTGGTCACGGTGATCATGCATTACGGAACAGTAAAGTGACTTGCCGGTAACGAGATTGAACAAGGTATTGGGATACCGACGATCGAATCTCGGGCAAGTAACGTACTACGATTGACAAAGGGAATTGTATACGGGATTTGATGAATCCTCGACATCGTGGTTCATCCGATGAGATCATCGTGGAACATGTGGGAGCCAACATGGGTATCCAGATCCCGCTGTTGGTTATTGACCGGAGAGTCGTCTCGGTCATGTCTGCATGTCTCCCGAACACGTAGGGTCTACACACTTAAGGTTCGGTGACGCTAGGGTTGTAGAGATATTAGTATGCGGTAACCCGAAAGTTGTTCGGAGTCCCGGATGAGATCCCGGACGTCACGAGGAGTTCCGGAATGGTCCGGAGGTGAAGATTATATATATATAGGAAGTCAAGTTTCGGCCATCGGGAAGGTTTCGGGGGTATCGGTATTGTACCGGGACCACCGGAAGGGTCCCGGGGGTCCACCGGGTGGGGCCACCTATCCGGAGGGCCCCATGGGCTGAAGTGGGAGGGAACCAGCCCCTAGTGGGCTGGGTGCGCCCCCTTGGGCCTCCCCTGCGCCTAGGGTTGGAAACCCCAAATAAAAAAACAATAAAAAAAAAAAAAAAAAAAAAAAAAAAAAATAACCCTAGGGTGTGGGGGCGCCCCACTTGACTTGGGGGGCAAGTCCCCTTGCGCCGCCCCCCCTTGGAGATTGGATCTCCTAGGGCCGGCGCCCCCCTAGGGGCCCTATATATAGTGGGGGGGAGGGAGGGCAGCCGCACCCAAGTCCCTGGCGCCTCCCTCTCCCTCGTAACACCTCTCTCTCGTTGGAGCTTGGCGAAGCCCTGCCGAGATCACCGCTGCTTCCACCACCACGCCGTCGTGCTGCTGGATCTCCATCAACCTCTCCTTCCCCTTGCTGGATCAAGAAGGAGGAGACGTCTTCCCAACCGTACGTGTGTTGAACGCGGAGGTGCCGTCCGTTCGGCACTAGGTCATCGGTGATTTGGATCACGACGAGTACGACTCCATCAACCCTGTTCTCTTGAACGCTTCCGCTCGCGATCTACAAGGGTATGTAGATGCACTCCCTTCCCTCGTTGCTAGATGACTCCATAGATTGATCTTGGTGATGCGTAGAAAATTTTAAAATTTCTACGTTCCCCAACAGTGGCATCATGAGCTAGGTCTATGCGTAGTTTCTATGCACGAGTAGAACACAAAGCAGTTGTGGGCGTGATTTGTTCAATTTGCTTGCCGTTACTAGTCTTATCTTGATTCGGCGGCATCGTGGGATGAAGCGGCCCGGACCGACCTTACACGTACGCTTACGTGAGACTGGTTCCACCGACTGACATGCACTAGTTGCATAAGGTGGCTAGCGGGTGTCTGTCTCTCCCACTTTAGTCGGATCGGATTCGATGAAAAGGGTCCTTATGAAGGGTAAATAGAAATTGGCATATCACGTTGTGGTTTTGGCGTAGGTAAGAAACGTTCTTGCTAGAAACCTATAGCAGCCATGTAAAAACTTGCAACAACAATTAGAGGACGTCTAACTTGTTTTTGCAGCATGTGCCATGTGATGTGATATGGCCAAAAGGATGTGATGAATGATATATGTGATGTATGAGATTGATCATGTTCTTGTAATAGGAATCACGACTTGCATGTCGATGAGTATGACAACCGGCAGGAGCCATAGGAGTTGTCTTAATTTATTTATGACCTGCGTGTCAACATAAACGTCATGTAGTTACTTTACTTTATTGCTAAACCGTTAGCCATAGTAGTAGAAGTAATAGATGACGAGACAACTTCATGAAGACACGATGATGGAGATCATGATGATGGAGATCATGGTGTCATGCCGGGACGATGATGATCATGGCGCCCCGAAGATGGAGATCAAAAGGAGCAAATGATATTGGCCATATCATGTCACTATTTGATTGCATGTGATGTTTATCATGTTTTTGCTTCTTATTTGCTTAGAACGACGGTAGTAAAAAAGATGATCCCTCACAATAATTTCAAGAAAGTGTTCTCCCTAACTGTGCACCGTTGCTAAGGTTCGTTGTTCTAAAGCACCACATGATGATCGGGTGTGATAGGTTCTAACATTCGCATACAACGGGTGTAAGCCAGATTTACACATGCAATACACTTAGGTTGACTTGACGAGCCTAGCATGTACAGACATGGCCTCGGAACACGGAAGACCGAAAGGTCGAACATGAGTCGTATAGAAGATACGATCAACATGAAGATGTTCAGCGATGATGACTAGTCCGTCTCACGTGATGATCGGACACGACCTAGTTGAATCGGATCATGTATCACTTAGATGACTAGAGGGATATCTATCTGAGTGGGAGTTCATTGAATAATTTGATTAGATGAACTTAATTAACATGAACTTAGTCTAAAATCTTTACAATATGTCTTGTAGATCAAATGGCCCACTCTAATGTTGTCCTCAACTTCAATGCATTCCTAGAGAAAACCAAACTGAAAGACGATGGTAGCAACTATACGGACTGGGTCCGGAACTTGAGGATCATCCTCATAGCTGCCAAGAAAGCATAGGTCCTTGAAGCACCGCTAGGTGAAGCACCACCCCCAGCAAACCAAGATGTTATGAACGCTTGGCAGTCCCGTGTTGATGATTACTCCCTGGTTCAGTGCGGCATGCTTTACAGCTTAGAACCGGGCTCAAGAAGCGTTTTGAGCAACACGGAGCATATGAGATGTTCCAAGAGCTGAAAATGGTTTTCCAAGCTCATGCCCGGGTCGAGAGATATGAAGTCTCCGACAAGTTCTACAGTTATAAGATGGAGGAGAACAGTTCTGTCAGCGAGCACATACTCAAAATGTCTGGGTTGCACAACCGCTTGTCTCAGCTGGTATTTAATCTCCCGGATGGTGTGGTCGTTGACAGAATCCTTCAGTCGCTACCACCTAGCTATAAGAGCTTTGTGATGAACTTCAATATGCAGGGGATGGAAAAGACCATTCCTGAGGTATATTCGATGCTGAAATCAGCGGAGGTGGAAATCAAAAAGGAACATCAAGTGTTGATGGTGAATAAAACCACTAAGTTCAAGAAAGGCATGGGTAAAAAGAACTTCAAGAAGGACGGCAAGGGAGTTGCCGCTCCCGGTAAGCAAGCTGGCGGGAAGAAGCCAAAGAATGGACCCAAGCCCGAGACTTAGTGTTTTTATTGCAAGGGAACTGGTCACTAGAAGCGGAACTGCCCCAAGTACTTAGCGGACAAGAAGGCCGACAACACCAAAGGTATATGTGATATACATGTTATTGATGTGTACCTTACCAGTACTCGTAGTAGCTCCTGGGTATATGATACCGGTGCGGTTGCTCATATTTGTAACTCAAAACAGGAGCTGCGGAACAAGTGGAGACTGGCGAAGGATGAGGTGACGATGCGCGTCGGGAATGGTTCCAAGGTCGATGTGATCGCCGTCGGCACGCTACCTCTACATTTACCTACGGGATTAGTTTTAAACCTCAATAATTGTTATTTAGTGCCAGCTTTCAGCATGAACATTGTATCAGGATCTCGTTTAATATGAGATGGCTACTGATTTAAATCTGAGAATAATGGTTGTTCTATTTATATGAGAGATATGTTTTATGGTCATGCTCCGATGGTGAATGGTTTATTCTTAATGAATCTCGAGCGTAATGCTACACATATTCATAGTGTGAATACCAAAAGATGTAAGGTTGATAATGATAGTCCCACATACTTGTGGCACTGCCGCCTTGGTCACATTGGTGTCAAACGCATGAAGAAACTCCATGCAGATGGACTTTTGGAGTCTCTTGATTATGAATCATTTGACACGTGCGAACCATGCCTCATGGGAAAAATGACCAAGACTCCGTTCTCCGGAACAATGGAGCGAGGAACCAACTTGTTGGAAATCATACATATTGATCTGTGCGGTCCAATGAGTGTTGAGGCTCGCGGTGGCTATCGTTATGTTCTCACCCTCACTGATGACTTGAGTAGATATGCGTATGTCTACTTAATGAAACCAAGTCTGAGACCTTTGAAAAGTTCAAGGAATTTCAGAGTGAGGTTGAGAATCAACGTGACAGGAAAATCAAGTTCTTGTGATCAGATCGTGGGGGAGAATACTTGAGTCACGAATTTGGCACACACTTAAGAAAATGTGGAATAGTTTCACAACTCACGCCGCCTGGAACACCTCAGCGTAATGGTGTGTCTGAATGTCGTAATCGCACTCTATTGATATGGTGCGATCTATGATGTCTCTTACCGATTCTACCGCTGTCATTTTGGGGCTATGCTTTAGACTGCCGCATTCACTTTAAATAGGGCTCCGTCGAAATCTCGTTGAACGACACCGTATGAATTATGGTTTGGGAAGAAACCTAAGCTGTCGTTTCTAAAAGTTTGGGGATGCGATGCTTATGTCAAGAAACTTCAACCTGAAAAGCTCGAACCCAAGTCGGAAAAATGCGTCTTCATAGGATACCCTAAAGAAACTATTGGGTATACCTTCTACCTCAGATCCGAAAGCAAGATCTTTGTTGCCAAGAAGGATCCTTTCTAGAGAAAGAGTTTCTCTCGAAAGAAGTAAGTGGGAGGAAAGTAGAACTTGATGAAGTATTACCTCTTGAACCGGAAGTGGCAGCTCAAGAAAATGTTCCTGAGGTGCCTGCACCGACTAGAGAGGAAGTTAATGATGATGATCATGAAACTTCAGATCAAGTTGCTACTGAACTTCGTAGGTCCACAAGGACACGTTCCGCACCAGAGTGGTACGGCAACCCTGTCCTGGAAATCATGTAGTTAGACAATGGTGAACCTCCGAACTATGAAGAAGCGATGGTGGGCCCAGATTCCGACAAATGGCTGGGAGCCATGAAATCTGAGATAGGATCCATGTATGAAAACGAAGTATGGACTTTGACTGACTTGCCCGATGATCGGCGAGCCATAGAAAATAAATGGATCTTTAAGAAGAAGATAGACGCGGATGGTAATGTGACCATCTATAAAGCTCTGATTGTCGCTAAGGGTTATCGACAAGTTCAAGGGGTTGACTACGATGAGACTTTCTCACCCGTAGTGAAGCTGAAGTCCGTCCGAATCATGTTAGCAATTGCCGCATTCTATGATTATGAGATATGGCAAATGGACGTCAAAACAACATTCCTTAATGGTTTCCTTAAGGAAGAATTGTATATGATGCAGCCGGAAGGTTTTGTCGATCCTAAGAATGCTGACAAGGTGTGCAAGCTCCAACGATCAATCTATGGGCTGGTGCAAGCATCTCGGAGTTGGAACATTCGTTTTGATGAGATGATCAAAGCGTTTGGGTTTATACGCAGACTTATGGAGAAGTTTGTCGTTACAAGAAAGTGAGTGGGAGCTCTGTAGCATATCTCATATTGTATGTGGATGACATACTATTGATGAGAAATGATATAGAATTCTTGGAAAGCATAAAGGCCTACTTGAACAAGTGTTTTTCAATGAAGGATCTTGGAGAAGCTGCTTACATATTAGGCATCAAGATCTACAGAGATAGCTCGAGATGCCTCATTGGTCTTTCACATAGTACGTACCTTGACAAGATATTGAAGACTTTCAATATGGATCAGTCAAAGAAGGGGTTCTTGCCTGTGTTGCAAGGTACGAGATTGAGCACGGCTCAATGCCCGACCACGGCAGAAGATAGAGAAAAGATGAGTGTCGTCCCCTATGCCTCGGCCATAGGGTCTATCATGTATGCTATGCTGTGTACCAGACCTGATGTAAACCTTGCCGTAAGTTTGGTAGGAAGGTACCAAAGTAATCCCGGCATGGAACACTAGACAGCGGTCAAGTCAAGAATATCCTGAAGTACCTGAAAAGGACTAAGGATATGTTTCTCGTTTATGGAGGTGACGAAGAGCTCGCCGTAAAGGGTTGTGTCGATGCTAGCTTCGACACAGATCTGGATGACTCCAAGTCACAAACCGGATACGTGTATATTTTTAATGGTGGGGCAGTCAGTTGGTGCAGTTGCAAGCAACGCATCGTGGCGGGATCTACATGTGAAGCGGAGTACATGGAAGCCTCGGAGGCAGCACAAGAAGCAATCTGGGTGAAGGAGTTCATTACCGACCTAGGAGTTATTCCCAATGCGTCGGGCCCGATGACTCTCTTCTGTGACAACACTGGAGCTATTGCCCTTGCCAAGGAGCCCAGGTTTCACAGGAAGACCAGGCATATCAAGCGTCGCTTCAACTCCATTCGTGAAAATGTTCAAAATGGAGACATAGATATTTGTAAAGTGCATACGGACCTGAATGTCGCAGATCCGTTGACTAAACTCTCGAGCAAAACATGATCAACACCAGAACTCTATGGGTGTTCGATTCATCACAATGTAACTAGATTATTGACTCTAGTGCAAGTGGGAGACTGTTGGAAATATGCCCTAGAGGCAATAATAAAAGCATTATTATTATATTTCCTTGTTCATGATAATTGTCTTTATTCATGCTATAATTGTGTTATCCGGAATCGTAATACATGTGTGAATAATAGACACCAACATGTCCCTAGTAAGCCTCTAGTTGACTAGCTCATTGATCAAGTA
>NC_053023.1:238744086-238758718 GCF_003073215.2 Triticum urartu | reverse complement strand
AGTACAGGTGAAGGCTAGCAAAAGACTGGGAAGCGACCAACTAGAGAGCGACAACAGCCATGTACATGCATTAAATTAATAAACATTGGATGCAGGCTGAGGTAAGGGATATATCCAACCATGACATAAATATCGGTGAAGGCTATGTTGATTTGTTTCAACTACATGCGTGAACATGGGCCAAGTCAAAGTCACTTAAATCATTGATATAGCATGCGTATAATGTCCTGTAGTGCATCTACTTTGTTGCAATGCCTTGTTCTTAGCCTGCTGATCATGCATGTAAATATGCATGTCTTTCCTGTTTTGTTTTTCCAGTACCTATTCCATTCATGATAACATGTTTTCAAATTCAAGTACTGTCATTCTACTCTATCGCAATGTCATCTGCTTAGTTTGGACATCATGCTTCAATATCTTATGCATTGTTATTCATCAGTATGTACTTCATCTGTCTACCATACCATGTTTTTTTACATTGAAGTGATGTTCTAGTGGTCTCTTGCAATGCCATCTTAGTTTCCCAATCATACACGCATATGTTGCCTTAGTGTTTTTCTGTATGTATTCCGCTAGCATACAGTTTTACATTCAAGTAGTGTTTTTTTACATGTTGTTGTCCTGTCGTATCCCTAGCTCTTACATCATACTCCCTCCGTCCGGATTACATGTCGCAGAAATGGATAAAATGGATGTATCTAGAACTGAAATACGCCTAGACCCATCCATTTATTTCCGGATGGAGGGAATACATGTCAATATGTCATGCCTTTCTATTCTTCAATACCTATTCCATCTTTGTTGTAGCATGTTTTATAATTGAGGCACCATTCTTCTATATAAGGCATGCAATGAGAAGACGTGTATGTTAGAATCTGAAGGGTTACAAACCGGGTCTTTGCAAAAGATCCGAACGCCAGGAGATAATAAACCAACTCCAGTTTTCATAGATACTGCTCCAGCACAGAGAAACCCAACTCCCACTGATAATAAGCAGATTCCAGTGGCCAAAGAACTAGTCCGCTCCAGTCCAGCAAAAATATGTCAACTCCATTCTAAGAAGCGTGTGCGTATCCTTGCATCATGAAATTTTATAGCATTCTGATCATATTTTCTACATGTTTCTTACCCATCTCTCTTTTAGAAAATAAGCTTAAAGATACAAGACTTTCTGTACTGGATCGTATTCGAGGAAAGTATCTTGCGGGAATTCTCTGTGCTCCAATGCTGATGTAAGTACCTGCTGTATATCACTATATTTTTACATCAGCATGTATTTTGTTAATCGGTGTGAATCCAACCTTTATCTGATCTAAATTCAGTTGTAGCAAAATGTTAAAGGCGAGAATGTTGATTTTTGTAAGGAAAACTGCCTGGTAGTTTTGCATACTGAGCTGCATGAGTGTACTATCTCATATCATGCACATTACTGAATTGTAGTGCTGCTCTGGTTGCCCATTCATTCATTGTGTCAATGTTGCTTTCGTATTACCTTACCTGGCTGATGATAGATGTGCCATATTGTGTTAATTTGGTGTAGGCTAGTTGCCCAAACGTTTCGTTGTGTCAATGTTGCTTTCCTATTATCTGACTTGGCCAATGATAGCAATGCTAGTGTGTTAATTTTGTGCAGGCTGCTGAAGATAAGAAGACAAACTCTAAAAATACAAGGCAACCCATTGTTTCTTCAAATAATCTAGGCCAGGTAATATGGAAATAAATCATGATCAATATGTTCGGTTCCCCTCCTAATTTATGTTATGATGCAGTGGTCGAGACTGCCAAAATCACCATTGAATCTGCTTCAATTTCTCTTTCTTGAATGCAACAAAAAAATGTATGTTTGTGAACCAATAATGCTCGAAGCAATGATGGAAATGGTTGGACGAATCAGAGGTGCACCATTCGTGCGCAACAACAACTGATCAATGTTTTCAGAGACAGTAGCAAAGCAAACAAGAACTTGCCACATGCTTTATGAGCGTCATCTGCGCTGAGTTGCAGACTGTGACGTCGTAGATTGTTAGGTTCTGTTCATTTATTTGCACTGGCATCAATCTTTGATTGCCCAGTGGATGTAATTTCCTGTAATATATGCTGGATGTGCAACGTTTTTCCCTGTATGCCGTACCTTTGCTTGATCGGTTTTGGTCATGTGCATAATTGCTCATCGTAATGGGCTCAAATTATCTAATTGGGCCTAAAGACATGTACAAACTTTAGTGGGCCCATTAAGTTAATGGGTTACCAGGCCGAAAGTTAATGGTCGGCCCTCTTACCTCCCGGGTCGTTAACAGGCCGACATCGAAGCGGGCGACAGGTGGGCCCATTTGATTTCACGGGCCGTTAACAGGTCTACTAAGGTCGGTCTACATATGGCCCAACTATACTGTGGGCCTTTAGCAGGCCGAAAGAGACAGTGGGCTCATTACTGGACCATGAAGAGCATGGGCCGCTAAGAGGCCGAAGTCAGGTCGTACTGTAAATGGCCAACTGTGTTGTGGGCCTTTAACAGGCCGAAAGAGAAACCGGGCTGGTATTGGACCATGAAGAGCATGGTGTTAAAAGCCAAAACTCAGGTCCGACTACAAATGGCCCTACTCATTTATGGGCCGTCAACAGGCTGAAAGACACACCAGGCCGGGAATTGGCCCAACACTTAAATGGGTCGCTAAAAAGCCAAAACTAAGGTCCGACTACAAATGGTCCAACTCATTTATGGGTCGTCAACAGGCTGAAAGACACACCGGGCCGGAATTGGCCCAACACTTAAATGGATCGCTAAAAGGCCGAAAGATGTACATCCTAAAAATTGGCACATCCCTTGAATGGGCCGTTAACAGGCCGAAATCACATCGGGCCGATATTGAGCCCAAATATATAGCGGGCTGTTAACGGGCTCGAACTGATGATGAACTGCAATGGTGTCAAATCTTTAATGGGCCGTTGACGGGCCAAATTGGCACATATCGTATGGGTCGTGGGCTTAAATGGACCTGACACAAGTAGTCCTTATATGGGACGGCCTGCTAATTTTTACTGGGGCGGCATTTTTCACCGAAATGGGCCACTGTTGGGCCGTGCCACGTGTCGACCTATCATAGGCGCCTCCTGTCCAATGAGTCGATGACGTCTGTCCCAACGGTGAGCCAACACGTGTTTCCTCTGGCCAATGAGAAATTTACATGTGGAAAATCCCCATTGGTCCAGGCTATTAACGGGTTATCGGATCCGACACCGGACTCGATAGCTTAACGGCGACCCATTACGGTGGATGCCACGTGTCGGTCACCCTTGACGAAAGCACTTTCATGACGCGCCATTTATCGTCATGGAAGTGGACACTTCCATGATAATAATTTTGGTAATGTCATGGAACACTTCTACGACAGCACAGGTATGACTATCTTGATTTTGTCATAAAATTGTCATGGATGTACATGCATGACAGAAAATGTGACCTACTTGTTGGAGATCGTAGCAGAAATTTAAAATTTTCTACACATCACCAAGATCAATCTATGGAGTCATCTAGCAACGAGAGAGAGAGAGAGAGAGGAGTGCATCTACATACCCTTGTAGATCGTGAGCGGGAGCGTTCAAGAGAACGGGGTTGATGGAGTCGTACTCGTCGTGATCCAAATCACCGATGATCCTAGCGCCGAACGGACGGCACCTCCGCGTTTAACACACGTACGGAGCGGAGACGTCTTGAGGGAGTCCTGGATTAGGGGGTCTCCGGATAGCTGGACTATCTCCATTGGCCGGACTGTTAGACTATGAAGATACAAGATTGAAGACTTCGTCTCGTGTCCGGTTGGGACTCTACTTGGCGTGGAAGGCAAGCTAGGCAGTACGGATATGGATATCTCCTCCTTTGTAACCGACCTTGTGTAACCCTAACCCTCTCCGGTGTCTATATAAACCGAAGGGTTTTAGTCCATAGGACAACAACCATAACATACAATCATACCATAGGCTAGCTTCTAGGGTTTAGCTCTCTGATCTCGTGGTAGATCTACTCTTGTACTACCCATATCATCAATATTAATCAAGCAGGACGTAGGGTTTTACCTCCATCAAGAGGGCCCGAACCTGGGTAAAACATCGTGTCCCCTGCCTCCTGTTACCATCCGGCCTAGACGCACAGTTCGGGACCCCCTACCCGAGATCCGCCGGTTTTGACACCGACATTGGTGCTTTCATTGAGAGTTCCTCTGTGTCATCGCCGTTAGGCTTGATGGCTCCTATCATCAATAGCGATGCGGTCCAGGGTGAGACTTTTCTCCCCGGACAGATCTTCGTATTCGGCGGCTTTGCACTGCGGGCTAATTCGCTTGGCCATCTGGAGCAGATTGAAAGCTACGCCCCTGGCCATCAGGTCAGATTTGGAAGTTTGAACTACACGGCCGAACATCCGCGGAGACTTGATCTTCGACGGATTCGAGCCACAGCCGGGCGCGCCGCACTGTCGCGATGGGTATGACCTAGCTCTGCGCCGAACAGTACCCCAAGAGGCCGCGCCCGCATCAGCTCCGACCCTTAGCTCGGAGCCAACTGCGCCAATCGAGGACGGGTGGTTAGACACCGCCTCAGGGGCTGCAGTCTCAACGGCGATCGAGCCAAACACCAGCATAATCCTCTGCGCAGCCCGTGACTCCAAGGGTGCGGAACTCTTTTTCTGACTCCGAACCATCCGCGCCCCTGCCAATCGAATCCGATTGGGCGCCGATCATGGAATTCACCGCCGCAGATATCTTTCAGCACTCGCCCTTTGGCGACATTCTGAATTCACTAAGGTCTCTCTCTTTGTCAGGAGAGCCCTGGCCGGATTATGGCCAACAGGATTGGGATGCGGACGACGAAGAAATTCGACGCCCACCCACCACCCACTTAATAGCCACTGTCGATGACTCAACCGACATGCTCGACTTCGACTCCGAAGACATCGACAGTATGGACAACGATGCGGGAGGCGAAGAGGAACCACCGCCCACAGGGCGCTGGACGTCCACTTCATCATATGACGTATACATGGTGGACACACCAAAAGAAGACGACGACGAGGAACGGAAGGACGCACCGAAGGCTTGTTCCCTCGAGAAGCAGTCAAAGCGGCGGCCAAGCGCCGCCCCAAATCCCGCCTCGGCAGAAATAACGATCATACAGACCCAGCGTTGGAGCAGGGCGAACCACTGCCGGACCACGGCAATACGGAGAATCAAACCGAACAAACCAATTCTGTCAAAGATAATAGTCCGGACGACATAACGCCGGACAGGCACCCGGAGCAGCAGAATGCCCGTCAAAGGCTTGTTGCCACCGCGAGGAGTCTGAAAAAGCAGAAGCAAAGGCTCAAGGCTGCGCAGGACACACTCCAAATCAGATGGAGTAAAGTACTCAACACAAGCAGCGAAGTACGGCGACAATCGCCCCACCAAGAGCTACCCAAAGCGGAAGTTGCTACCTGAATTCGATGAGGAGGCCTCAGACCCCCACAACCAAAAATCAAAACAGCCACCTGGCCGGATAGACGACCTCACGGCCAACATAGAGCGGCAAACAATGCCACTCACAAACAATACGCGATCCACGCGAGGGCTCGCACCAAAAGGACGACGCAACCAGATCCATCTATGGACCACGCAAGCGCGCCCCAGCATACGATGTAACACAACAAACATCCGAACAACGCGGTACACCCAGATACAGGGGTGCCGCACACCCCCTATGTTTCACCGATGAGGTGCTGGACCATGAATTTCCAGAGGGATTCAAACCCGTAAACATAGAGGCATACGACGGAACAACAGACCCTGGGGTCTGGATTGAGGACTATATCCTCCATATCCATATGGCTCGAGGAGATGATCTCCACGCCATCAAGTACTTACCCCTCAAGCTCAAAGGGCCAGCTCTCACTGGCTTAAAAGCCTCCCCGAAAACTCCATTGGAAGCTGGGAAGAGCTCGAAGACGCTTTTCGGGCAAATTTTCAAGGGACTTATGTCCGACCTCCGGACGCGATGATTTGAGTCATATAACTCAACAGCCCGGAGAGTCAGCCCGAAAACTTTGGAACAGGTTTCTTACTAAAAAGAACCAAATAGTCGACTGTCCGGACGCCGAAGCCTTGGCAGCTTTTAAGCATAGCGTCCGTGACGAATGGCTTGCCAGACACCTCGGCCAAGAAAAGCCGAGAACAATGGCAGCATTAACAAGCCTCATGACCCGCTTTTGCGCGGGTGAGGACAGCTGGCTAGCCAGATGCAGCACCAGCGACCCCAGTACATCTGAAGTTAGAGATGGAAACGGGAAATCACGGCGCAACAGCAATAACAAACGCCGGAATAAAGAAGACAACGAAGAGCACGGCAGTAAACGCCGGATTCAAAAGCTCTCGGCCAGGTCAGCAAAAGCCGCCCTCTAAAGGCGCCAGAGACGAACTGTCCAGCCTAAACAAAATTCTGGACCAAATATGTCAGATCCATAGCACCCCTGGTAAACCCGCTAATCATACCCACAGAGAATGTTGGGTCTTCAAGCAGTCCGGCAAGCTCAACGCCGTACACAAGGGGGAGGATACACCAAGCGAAGACGAGGATGAGCCTCTCAAGCAAGACACTGGGGAACAAAAGAAATTTCCACCAGAAGTCAAAACAGTAAACGTGTTACACGTGATCAAGGAAGAAACAAAACGGCACTCCCAGAAAAATATGCCCAAGGGCCTATCACCGCGGAGTCCTGCCACTGGTCGTCTCAACCGATCACTTTCGACCATCGTGATTACTCAGCAAGTATCCGGCGTGCAGGATGGGCTGCCCTGGTATTAGACCCAATAATTGACGGATACCACTTCACACGAGTCCTGATGGACGGTGGCAGCAGTCTAAACCTGATATACCAGGACACAATCCGCGAAATGGGGATAGACCCAAATTTTTTTTGCCATAGCAATACTACCTTTAAAGGAGTAACGCCAGGCCCAGGGGCTCATTGCACGGGCTCCCTGCTACTAAAGGTTATATTCGGCTTCCCCGATAACTTCCGTAGCAAACATTTAACCTTCAACATCGCTCCGTTCCAAAGTGGCTATCAAGCACTACTCGGACGCGAAGCTTTCGCTCGCTTTAATGCAATACCGCACTACGCTTCCCTCACACTCAAGATGCCCGGCCACGTGGCATCATTACAGTAAACGGAAGTATTAAGCGATCTTTGCGCGCCGAAGAGAGTGCGGCTGCCTTGGCAGCCGCACACTAAAAACGGCCTCACCAACTAAAGCATTTAACAGGTCGTCAAGACCTCGGACACGGTTAGACGAGTCCGGCGCAGCTATATGTAATTCATACCGGATCAATGGTCACACCCCTATTACAAATACAAGGGGCTCAACGCGCAGACAAGTGGCAATTTTACTCATCTTGAATTATCCATGGTTTCTTTAAAAACTATCTTTTTGCACGACAACTTTTTCACCTAAGTTCCTCTCTTTTACAGATGATCATCGTGCTACACCCGTCCAGGATACGGCACAACGGAGACACAGGCGCAGACGTGCAGCAGGGACCCGCTCCAAGGATTCTTTTTAGATTAAGACCCTGCGTAAACCTTTTTTACTGTCTCTTGTTGATACATATCCACCGAATTCTCAGCACAGTTGAGAAGGATGCTGACGTCTTGGCATGTGGCCACGTCAGAATAATGCACGTACCTGGACACAAGGGGCTTCTTACAAAGGGCACTATTTAGGCCCGGTTTATACCATAAAGACCGAATACCTTAGGGAGTGTTCGGCGTCGCGAGTTTGGCCTTATATGCATCAGCTCCGAATCATTGTCTTTGGTCAAATGTTGGGTTTGCCCGGCTCCTGTGTTTTGGTGCCTTACGTTCCGCTTTACTCGGCTAAGGTAGCACCAGGAGAACTACTGCGATTGTGCCCTGGTTCATCCGGACGAGCACCTCAGTAGAGAAAGCCGAAAACTGACTGTCATGATATAGCGTGAGACTGGTCAACCACTCGATGACCTATGGAATGTTAGAATTCCTCCGCCTTAACGAAGGGTCGTTTTCCGGCCAGGCATGTACGCACCCGATCGGGAGAGTGCGGAGCCACCAGGGGCTATCTAGTAGCCCCACTGTCAAACTCCTATGGCTAAGTGAAAGTGTTAAAGCATTATAGTCCGGTTGCCTCGCTCGCTACGCTATCACCTCCTTAATAGGACCAAGACGTTGGGTTAAGTGTGAACACGTGTTTTTTGCGAGCACCTCCGCATTATATGCGTGGGGGTTGAAGCCGACGGCTGCAATCTTTCAGGTTATACACATGTATACATAAACGGCCGCACAGGAGGCATCATACTACTTTCAGGCAAAAGTATAAACATAGCCTTATAAAAACTTCATAAAAGCATTGTGTTTACAATGAGAATACATATCACTCAAACATAATATTCTTCGAGCACTGGGCCTCTATCAAACGAGCACCCTCGAGAACCTCCTCGAAATAGTGCTCGGCAGCCACTCGGCCTATGGCCGAACCCTGCGCCGCAATAGTGGTAGCGTCCATCTCCGCCCAGTTTGCTTTAACACGGGCAAGGGCCATCCGCGAGCCTTCTATGCACGCCGACCTCTTCATCACATTAATGCGCACACCGCACCAAGGAACTGTTGCACTAAGCTGAAATAGCTGTTCGGCTTTGGCTTTTCCGGCCATAGCTGATCCACAACAGACCTCATGGCGAGTCCGGACAACCTATTCAGTTCGGCCCATTCGGCTAGCTGGTCAGTCAATGAAAGCGGACGCTCTGGAACGTGGAATTGCGACCAGAACAGCTTGTCCACTTCACGATCTGTCTGACCTTGGAAGTACTTGGCCGCATCGGCAGCGCTCGCCGCCAAATCCATATACGCATCTGCCGAACTCCACAGCCGATCCAGAGGGGCATACCGTGGATCTCCGAACTTCCTCCGTAACATGAAGGGTTTCCCAGCCGCAATATCCCCGGCTTCCCGCAGCTCCTCCTTCTTCGCTCTCATAGCAGAACGGGTGTCTTTGTCCGCCGTCGTGGCCTTCTCAAGGTCCGTTGCCTTCGCTCGGTTTTCTTTTTCAAGGACCCGGCAACGGTCGGCAGTGTCTTTTAATTCTACGGCCATCTTCTCTTGGCTCTCGCAATGTGCGGCCTTCTCGGCTTTCAACTCTTCGGCCGCCTTCAAAGCAGCCGCATTACTAATCCTCGCTTGTTCCTTGGCTCGGGCAAGTTCTGCCCGCAAGGTTTCCACGGTGGCAGCTCCATCTGCAGTCACAACATATTAAAGATACTGGCATCATGCTGCTCTTACTATGTGGCGTTCACCAGATAATAACACTTACCCTGTGCCTCGTCAAGCCTCTTGTTAACAGCTCGATGTTGGCGTCTGCCGCATCTAGTTGCCGTTTTAATTTGGCAAACTCACTAGTCCGGCTAGCCACTGGAGCTTCCACCACCTGCACATAGGGGCAGCCTGGTTATTTCCTGGGAATATGATCCTCTGTTCGCCGCCGTTCTCGACGACAACCAGAGTCTTAGGGGATACTATCTACACAGGGCACACCTAACATGTGCAGTACTATCACATATTATCTCACGTACCTCAAAGCCTGTCAGTAGACTCATAAAGGCTTCATGTAATCCGCTTTTGGTGGGCGAGATTCTCTCCATCACCGTACCCATCAGCATATGGTGTTCTTCTGAGATGGTCGCTCGCCCCACCAACTCCCTCAGAACGTCCGACCGCACACCAGACGGTGCCGGACTCTTTTGTCTGCTCTCTTCGGGAGCCGGACGCTGAGGACTTCGGGGGTCTATGGGATTATCGTCTGGCCTCACCGGATCCGGAGAGGCCCTCCGTGACGACACTTCGGGGTCACCCGCTTCTTGAGCGGAGGAGTCCGGGGGAGGCATTTCGCTCTCCATCATCTCTGGAAGAAGATCCCCCGAAGACGAGCTCAGCTGAGAGGGGCTAAGGCCCGAACTGCAAGATATATGCGGTGGTTATTTTCTCAGAAGAAAAAGATAGCATACCTTTACTATTAAAGTATTTTGGATCACTTACGACTCGTTGGAGGGCTGATCCCCCCGCGGACTTTGTGCCGCAAAAGCACCGCCCGAGGCAGGAACCTCTGTGGGAGACTTCTTCTCCCGTTTGGAGGCTTCGGCTTCCAGATCCTCGGAAGCAGTCCTTTTCCTCCCTCCGTTGTCCTCCTTCGTGGAGACGCTCATGCCCTCGGTTGGAATGGGCAGCGATGGGGGCCCGCGTCCGCCCGTATTATCCCCCCCGGTATCTTCCTTCGAGGGCTCCGAGCAAGGTGCGACCTCGAGTATCTTTTCCAATACCGGATTTTCCAAACCCTCAGGGAGGGGGGCCAAACACCGAATCATGTACGCCTTTGTTAGCCAGTCCTGGTCAAAAGGCAAACTCTCATAAATAACTTCGTGATGAAAAAAATATAGTGTGTTTAGCCAGAGGATTTCTTACTTGTTCGGCGGCGCGGTTACTGCTCAGGCCCACGTCCTCGGTAATATCCGGACACTCTACTTGAGGTCCGAAGAATGACTTGTACATCTCCTCATCCGTCAGGCCGAGGAAACTTTGAATGGCACGCGGTCCCTTTGGGTTGAACTCCCACAAGCGAAGGGGCCGGTATTTGCAACTCTGGACTTGACGAACCAGCATAACTTGTATTACCACAGCCAAATTAAAATCTCCCTCGCAGAGATCTCGAATGCGGCTTTGCAGTATAGGCACGTCCTTGGCTGGACCCCAGCTCAGACCTCTGCTAATCCATGACATCACTTGTGGTGGGGGGCCTAAGCGGAAAGCGGGGGCAGCCGCCCACTTGGCACTTCTGGGAGTCGTGACGTAAAACCACTCTCGTTGCCATAATTCGGACACCTATGGAAAGGAACATTTCGGCCATGGAGCTCCTGCCATCTTGCCTATTGATGCACCTCCGCACGCTGCATGTTGCCCCTCGATCATCTTAGGATTTACTTCAAAGGTCTTGAGCCACAGGCCAAAGTGAGGTGTAATGCGGAGGAAGGCCTCACACACGACAATAAATGTCGAGATGTGGAGAAAGGAGTCCGGAGCTATATCATGGAAATCTAGCCCGTAATAGAACATCAAACCCCTGACGAAGGGATCCAGAGTGAGGCCTAGACCTCGGAGGAAGTGGGAGACGAACACAACGTTCTCGTTGGGTTCGGGAGTAGGGACGATCTGCCCTCGAGCAGGCAGCCGATGCGAAACCTCGGCGGTCAGGTATCTGGCCTCCCTCAACTTTTAATGTCCTCTTCCGTAACAGGAGGAGGGCATCCATCGGCCTTGAAGGCTGGATCCGGACATGATTGAAGATCCGGAGCACCTAACCTGGGCTTTGGGTGTTAGAACTCGAGGCGGGGAAGGATTCGATTGAGCACGAGAGGGAAAAAGTGAAAACCTTGTCCCTTTATAAAGAGGGTGAATATCAAGCGTCCTCTCCGTAGCCGTTTAGGACTTGCCTATAATCTAGGAGTCCTAGACACGGTTGGGTTACCCACGACCGCATTAATGAGAATCCCGTAATTGGGGACACGATCTCCGCTTCGGACAAGACGTGTCAAGAAACCGCCTCGCGTTATGTGTGGAGAAACGGTTCGAATAATCACCGGGCCATGACACGTCGTGCTTCCAAAACAAGCCAGCAGATTAGATCTGCGAAAACATTATTCTCTCTACGGTGGAATGTGGAACTTATTTTGCAGGGTCAGACACTATCCTCGTATTCAAATTCTTCTGTGATGTATTCGGAGAAGGAACCCGCCTTGCAATGCCGAAGACAATACTGTGCGCCGGACTCATCGTCATTGAAGCCTGGTTCAGGGGCTACTGAGGGAGTCCTGGATTAGGGGGTCTCCGGACAGCCGGACTATCTCCATTGGCCGGACTGTTAGACTATGAAGATACAAGATTGAAGACTTCGTCTCGTGTCCGGATGGGACTCTACTTGGCGTGGAAGGCAAGCTAGGCAGTACGGATATGGATATCTCCTCCTTTGTAACCGACCTTGTGTAACCCTAACCCTCTCCGGTGTCTATATAAACCGAAGGGTTTTAGTCCGTAGGACAACAACCATAACATACAATCATACCATAGGCTAGCTTCTAGGGTTTAGCCTCTCTGATCTCGTGGTAGATCTACTCTTGTACTACCCATATCATCAATATTAATCAAGCAGGACGTAGGGTTTTACCTCCATCAAGAGGGCCCGAACCTGGGTAAAACATCGTGTCCCCTGCCTCCTGTTACCATCCGGCCTAGACGCACAGTTCGGGACCCCCTACCCGAGATCCGCCGGTTTTGACACCGACATGTCTCCTCCTTCTTGATCCAGCAAGGGGGGAGGAGAAGTTGATGGAGATCCAGCAGCACGACGGCGTGGTGGTGGAAGCAGCGGGATTCCAGCAGGGCTTCGCCAAGCGCTACTGGAGGAGGAAGAGGTGTCACGGGAGGGAGAGGGAGGCGCCAGGGCTTAGGGTGCGGCTGCCCTCCCTCCCCTCCACTATATATAGGGGCTAGTGGGGCGCATGCCCCCTTGGAGATCCCATCTAGAGGGGAGGGGGGCGGCCCCCGGGGCGGCGGCCCCTTGGGGGGCAACGGCCCCCTTAGGGTTTCCAACCAGGGGGGCGCATGCCCCCTCGGGGGGCAACGGCCCCCTAGGGTTTCCAACCCTAGGCGCCTTGGGCCCTTGGGTGGGGCGCACCAGCCCACCAGGGGCTGGTTCCCATGCCACTTTAGCCCATGGGGCCCTCCGGGATAGGTGGCCCCACCCGGTGGACCCCCGGGACCCTTCCGGTGGTCCCGGTACAATACCGGTGACCCCCGAAACTCTCCCGGTGGCCGAAACTGGACTTCCTATATATAAATCTTTACCTCCGAACCATTCCGGAACTCCTCTGACGTCCGGGATCTCATCCGGGACTCCTAACAACTTTCGGTTAACCGCATACTAATATCTCTACAACTCTAGTGTCACCGAACCTTAAGTGTGTAGACCCTACGGGTTCTCATGACCGAGACAACTCTCCGGTCAATAACCAACAGCGGGATCTAGATGCCCATGTTTTCTCCCACATGATCCACGATAATCTCATCGGATGAACCATGATGTCGAGGATTCAATCAATCCCGTATACAATTCCCTTTGTCTATCGGTACGATACTTGCCCGAGATTCGATCGTCCGTATACCGATACCTTGTTCAATCTAGTTACGGCAAGTCTCTTTACTCGTTCCCGTAACACATCATCCCGTGAACAACTCCTTGATCACATCGAGATCATTATGATGATGTCCTACCGAGTGGGCCCAGAGATACCTCTCCATCATACAGAGTGACAAATCCCAGTCTCGATTCATGCCAACCCAACAGATACTTTCGGGGATACCCGTAGTGTACCTTTATAGCCACCCAGTTATGTTGTGACGTTTGGCACACCCAAAGTACCCTTACGGTATCCGGGAGTTGCACAATCTCATGGTCTAAGGAAAGGATACTCGACATTAGAAAAGCTTTAGCAGACGAACTACATGATCTTGTGCTATGCTTAGGATTGGGTCTTGTCCATCACATCATTATCCTAATGATGTGATCCCATTATCAATGACATCCTATGTCCATGGTTAGGAAACCGTAACCATCTATTGATCAACAAGCTAGTCAACTAGAGGCTCACTAGGGACATGTTGTGGTCTATGTATTCACACATGTATTACGATTTCCGGATAACACAATTATAGCATGAACAATAGACAATTATCATGAACAAGGAAATATAATAATAACCATTTTATTATTGCCTCTAGGGCATATTTCCAACAGTCTCCCACTTGCACTAGAGTCAATAATCTAGTTACATTGTGATGAATCGAACACCCATAGAGTTCTGGTGTTGATCATGTTTTGCTCGAGGAAGAGGTTTAGTCAACGGATCTGCGACATTCAGGTCCGTATGCACTTTGCAAATATCTATGTCTCCATTTTGAACATTTTCACGAATGGAGTTGAAGCGACGCTTGATATGTCTGGTCTTCCTGTGAAACCTGGGCTCCTTAGCAAGGGCAATAGCTCCAGTGTTGTCACAGAAGAGAGTCATCGGGCCCGACGCATTGGGAATAACTCCTAGGTCGGCAATGAACTCCTTCACCCAGATTGCTTCTTGTGCTGCCTCCGAGGCTGCCATGTACTACGCTTCACATGTAGATCCCGCCACGACGCTTTGCTTGCAACTGCACCAGCTGACTGCCCCACCATTCAAAATATACACGTATCCGGTTTGTGACTTAGAGTCATCCAGATTTGTGTCGAAGCTAGCATCGACGTAACCCTTTACGATGAGCTCTTCGTCACCTCCACAGACGAGAAACATACCCTTAGTCCTTTTCAAGTACTTCAGGATATTCTTGACCGCTGTCCAGTGTTCCATGCCAGGATTACTTTGGTACCTTCCTACCAAACTTACGGCAAGGTTTACATCAGGTCTGGTACACAGCATGGCATACATGATAGACCCTATGGGCGAGCATAGAAGGGTGCGCGATGAACACTCATGC
>NC_053023.1:238698506-238743086 GCF_003073215.2 Triticum urartu | reverse complement strand
GCCTAACGACCGTTGGCCAAGGTGTCATCATCTCCCTGTGTGGCAGTTTTCATTGGCTGGGCCACGGTGTACTGCCTCACACCCAGGTGTCAATAGAAGACAGCAGGAGGAGACACATACATTGGCCTGCAGTCTTATGCCCCACACCTACAGACGCACATACGTGTGGTGACCGAAATCGCTGTTTGTACCATTTTATTGTACGTAGTAGTTTAGCATGACCGGATTCCGACCGCGTTTATTTTCTACCTCCATTCTCCCCGGCGGTAGGGTATAACAACCTATTGCTATGGTCCTATGCGATAGGGTGGTGGTCAACATAGACGACGCCGTCTGACTATACTGATATGTATAAGTGGCTACCACTATAGACTACGACGGTAGGTGGTTATACCCTACCGCCACAACTAGTGACAATAGGGTGCTAGACAGGTATTTTGCCCGGGGGGCTGCGTGCGGGACCCACCAGTGGCGAATCTTGAAAAGAATTAAGGGGAGGTTTGGCTGCATGTATTGTGTGAACATGGCTTCGGCTAGGTTATGAAGTGGTTTGATTGGGCATGTGACTAGTAGTAAAAATAAAACACGCCCGCAGTAGATTCGCCACTAGGCCCCACCCACCCATCATCCCCTTTCTTGCTCCTCTCCTCCATGAACAGAGACTGAGTTCGCCTCTCTCCTCCTCCCAAATGATGGGGAATGGAGCATGAAAATCAAAAAATCCTATGAACACCCAAAATCTAATCTAGGAGATGCATAGCAACGAGAGGGACTGCATCTACATACCCTTGTAGACCGAAAGCGCTAGCGTCGTAATGCAGTTGGGGTAGTCGTACTCTTCATGATCCAATTGCGATTTAGTGCTGAACGGACAACACCTCCGAGTTTAGCACATGTACGGCTCGTCGGCGTCTTATCCTTCTTGATCCAGCAAGCGAGGGAAAGGAGGTAGATGAGATCTGAACCAACACGATGGCATGGTGGTTGTAATAGCATAGGAACACCGACAGGGCTTTGCCAAGCGCTGACGGATCAAGGTTGAGACTTATGAGGAGAGAGAGGAGGCTTGGGTTTGGTGTGTCCAACCCTTGTGCCCCCTCCCCACTATATATAGGGGCGTGGGAGGGCTGGGGCCGCAGCCCTAGCCCCTCCTCCAAGGAGGGGAGGCGTCCAAGGGAGGAAACTTGCCTCCCAAGGCAAGTGGACTCCTTCCCACTTAGGGTTTCTCCTTCCCAGGCGCATGAGCCTTGTAGGGGCTGGTTCGTTGGCCCATTAAGGCCAAGACGCACCCCTGCAGCCCATGCTACTATATGGGACGTGGTGGAACCCTCCGAGGACTTCCGGACTGCTACCTCTTTTAGCACTGCGTTGGTTTTCCCCGAAGAGGAAGGGATGATGCAGCAAAGTAGCGTAAGTATTTCTCTCAGTTTTTGAGAACCAAGGTATCAATCCAGTAGGAGGCTACGCGCGAAGTCCCTCGTACCTGCACAATACAAATAAAATCCTCGCAACCAACGCAAATAGGGGTTGTCAATCCCTATAGGGCCACTTACGAGAGTGAGATCTGATAGATATGATAAGATAATATTTTTGGTATTTTTATGATAAAGATGCAAAGTAAAATAAAGGCAAAGTAAATAGCAAAGTAAATAACTAAGTAGTAGGAGATAATATGATAAGATAGACCCGGGGGCCATAGGTTTCACTAGTGGCTTCTCTCGAGAGCATAAGTATTCTACGGTGGGTGAACAAATTACTGTTGAGCAATTGACAGAATTGAGCATAGTTATGAGAATATCTAGGGTATGATCATGTATATAGGCATCATGTCCGAGAGACAAGTAGACCGACTGCTGCCTGCATCTACTACTATTACTCCACTCATCGACCGCTATCCAGCATGCATCTAGAGTATTAAGTTAAAAACAGAGTAACGCCTTAAGCAAGATGACATGATGTAGAGGGATAGACTCATGCAATATGAAGAAAACCCCATCTTGTTATCCTTGATGGCAATAATACAATACGTGCCTTGCTGCCCTTACTGTCACCGGGAAAGGACATCGCAAGATTGAACACAAAGCTAAGCACTTCTCCCATTGCAAGAAAGATCAATCTGGTAGGCCAAACCAAACTGATAATTCAAAGAGACTTGCAAAGATAACCAATCACATACATAAAAGAATTCAGAGAAGATTCAAATATTATTAGATAGACTTGATCATAAACCCACAATTCATCGGTCTCAACAAACACACCGCAAAAAGAAGATTACATCGAATAGATCTCCACAAGAGAGGGGGAGAACATTGTATTGAGATCCAAAAAGAGAGAAGAAGCCATCTAGCTACTAACTATGGACCCGTAGGTCTGAAGTAAACTACTCACACTTCATCGGAGAGGCTATGGTGTTGATGTAGAAGCCCTCCGTGATCGATGCCCCCTCCGGCGGAGCTCCGGAACAGGCCCCAAGATGGGATCTAGTGGATACAGAAAGTTACGACGGTGGAATTGGGTTTTGGCTCCGTATCTGACGTTTGGGGGTACGTGGATATATATAGGAGGAAGAAGTACGTCGGTGGAGCAACAGGGGCCCACGAGGGTGGAGGGCGCGCCTGGGGGGGGCAGGCGCGCCCCCTACCTCGTGGCCTCCTGTTGATTGGCCTTGACGTATGTCCAAGTCTCCCGAGTTGTATTCGTTGAGAAAATCACGTTCCTCGAAGGTTTCATTCCGTTTGGACTTCGTTTGATAATCCTTTTCTTCGAAACCCTAAAACAGGCAAAAAAACACAATTCTGGACTGGGCCTCCGGTTAATAGGTTAGTCCCAAAAATAATATAAAAGTGGATAATAAAGCCCAATAATGTCCAAAATAGTAGATAATATAGCATGGAGTAGTCAAAAATTATAGATACGTTGGAGACGTATCAAGCATCCCCAAGCTTAATTCCTGCTCGTCCTCGAGTAGGTAAATGATAAAAACAGAACTTTTGATGCGGAGTGCTACTTGGTATAATTTTAATGTAATTCTTCTTAATTGGTATGAATATTCAGATCAAAAGATTCAAGACAAAATTCATATTGACATAAAAATAATAATACTTCAAGCATACTAACAAAGCAATTATGTCTTCTCAAAATAACATGGCCAAAGAAGTTATCCCTACAAAATCATATAGTCTGGCTATGCTCTATCTTCACCACACAAAGTATTTAAAGTTTTGAGAATGTCAAAAGTATGAAACAATTGCTTGGCTTGTCATCGGGGTTGTGCATGATTTAAATATTTTGTGTGGTGAAGATAGAGCATAGCCAGACTATATGATTTTGTAGGGATAACGTTCTTTAGCCATGTTATTTTGAGAAGACATAATTGCTTTGTTAGTATGCTTGAAGTATTATTATTTTCTATAGCAATATAAACTTTTGTCTTGAATCTTTTGGATCTGAATATTCATACCACAATTAATAAGAATTACATTAAAATTATTCCAAGTAGATAATATGCTCCGGTTAATAAGAATTACATTAAAATAGGTTAATAGGTTAGTCCCAAAAATAATATAGAAGTGTATAATAAAGCCCAATAATGTCAAAAACAGTAGATAATATAACATGGAGCAATCAAAAATTATAGATACGTTGGAGACGTATCAAGCATCCCCAAGCTTAATTCCTGCTCGTCCTCGAGTAGGTAAATGATAAAAACAGAATTTTTGATGTGGAATGCTACTTGGCATATTTTCGATGTAATTCTTCTTAATTGTGGTATGAATATTCAGATCCGAAATATTCAAGACAAAAGTTCAATATTGACAAAATAATAATAATACTTCAAGCATACTAACTAATCAATTATGTCTCTCAAAATAACATGGCCAAAGAAAGTTATCCCTACAAAATCATATAGTCTAGCTATGCTCTATCTTCTCCACACAAAGTATTTAAATCATGCACAACCCCGATGACAAGCCAAGCAATTGTTTCATACTTTTGACATTCTCAAAACTTTTTCAATCTTCACGCAATACATGAGCGTGAGCCATGGATATAGCACTATAGGTGAAATAGAGTGGTGGTTGTGGAGAAGACAAAAAGGGGAAGATAGTCTCACATCAACTAAGCGTATCAACGGGCTATGGAGATGCCCATCAATAGATATCAATGTGAGTGAGTAGGGATTGCCATGCAACGAATGCACTAGAGCTATAGGAATATTAATGCTCAAAAAGAAACTAAGTGGGTGTGCATCAAACTTGCTTGCTCATGAATACCTAGGGCAATTTTCAGGAAGCCCATCATTGGAATACAAGCCAAGTTCTATAATGAAAAATCCCACTAGTATATGAAAGTGATAACATGAGAGACTCTCTACTATGAAGATCATGGTGCTACTTTGAAGCACAAGTGTGGTAAAAGGATAGTAACATTGTCCCTTCTCTCTTTTTCTCTCATTTTTTAATTTTTTCTATTTTATTTTTTTGGGCCTTTTCTCTCTTTTTTATGGCCTCTTTCTTTCTCTCTTTTTTTATTTGCTTCTTTGGCCTCTTTTATTTATTTTTCGTCCGGAGTCTCATCCCGACTTGTGGGGGAATCATAGTCTCCATCATCCTTTCCTCACTTGGGACAATGCTCTAATAATGATGATCATCACACTTTTATTTTTCTTACAACTCAACAATTACAACTCGATACTTAGAACAAAATATGACTCTATATGAATGCCTCCGAGCGGTGTACCGGGATATGCAATGATGCATGAGTGACAAGTATGAAAGAATTATGAATGGTGGCTTTGCCACAAATACTATGTCAACTACATGATCATGCTAAGCAATATGACAATGATGGAGTGTGTCATAAATGGAACGGTGGAAAGTTGCATGGCAATATATCTCGAAATGGCTATGGAAATGCCATAATAGGTAGGTATGGTGGCTGTTTTGAGGAGGTATATGGTGGGTGTATGATACCGGCGAAAGGTGCGCGGTATTAGAGAGGCTAGCAAAGGGGTGGAAGGGTGAGAGTGCGTATAATCCATGGACTCAACATTAGTCATAAAGAACTCATATACTTATTGCAAAAATCTACAAGTTATCAAAGCAAAGTATTACGCGCATGCTCCTAGGGATTAGATTGGTAGGAAAAGACCATCGCTCCTCCCCGACCGCCACTCATAAGGAAGACAATCAAAACATAAATCATGCTCCGACTTCATCACATAACGGTTCACCATACGTGCATACTACGAGAATCACAAGCTTCAACACAAGTATTTCTCAAATTCACAACTACTCAACTAGCATGACTTTAATATCACCATCTCCATATCTCAAAACAATTATCAAGTATCAAACTTATCATAGTATTCAACACACTCATAAGAAGTTTTATTATTAATCTTGCATACCAAGCATATTAGGATTTTAAGCAAATTACCATGCTATTAAGACTCTCAAAATAATCTAAGTGAAGCATGAGAGATCAATAGTTTCTATAAAACAAATCCACCACCGTGCTCTAAAAGATATAAGTGAAGCACTAGAGCAAAATTATATAACTCAAAAGATATAAGCGAAGCACATAGAGTATTCTAACAAATTCCAAATCATATATGGCTCTCTCAAAAGGTGTGTACGCAAGATGATTGTGGTAAACTAATAAGCAAAGACTCAAATCATACAAGACGCTCCAAGCAAAACACATATCATGTGGTAAATAAAAATATAGCTCCAAGTAAAGTTACCGATAGAAGTAGACGAAAGAGGGGATGCCTTCCGGGGCATCCCCAAGCTTTGGCTTTTAGGTGTCCTTAGATTATCTTGGGGGTGCCATGGGCATCCCCAAGCTTAGGCTCTTGCCACTCCTTGTTCCATAATCCATCAAATCTTTACCCAAAACTTGAAAACTTCACAACACAAAACTTAAAGTAGAAAATCTTGTGAGCTCCGTTAGCGAAAGAAAACAAAAGACCACTTCAAGGTACTGTAATGAACTCATATTTATTTATATTGGTGTTATACCTACTGTATTCCAACTTCTCTATGGTTTATAAACTATTTTACTAGCCATAGATTCATCAAAATAAGCAAACAACACACGAAAAACAGAATCTGTCAAAAACAGAACAGTCTGTAGTAATCTGTAGCTAGCGCAAGATCTGGAACCCCAAAAATTCTAAAATAAATTGCTGGACGTGAGAATTTATCTATTAATCATCTGCAAAAATAATTAACTAAATATCACTTTCCAAATAAAAAATTACAGCAGTTCTCGTGAGCGCTAAAGTTTCTGTTTTTTACAGCAAGTTCAACAAGACTTTCCCCAAGTCTTCCCAACGGTTCTACTTGGCACAAACACTAATTAAACACAAAAAACACAACCAAAACAGAGGCTAAATAATTTATTTATTACTAAGCAGGAGCAAAAAGCAAGGAATAAAAATAAAATTGGGTTGCCTCCCAACAAGCGCTATCGTTTAACGCCCCTAGCTAGGCATAACAAGCAAGAATAGATCTAGGTATTGCCATCTTTGGTAGGCAATCCATAAGTGGCTCTCATAATAGATTCATAAGGTAATTTAATTTTTCTAGGAAAGTGTTCCATGCCTTTCCTTAATGGAAATTGGAATCTAATATTTCCTTCCTTCATATCAATAATTGCACCAATCGTTCTAAGGAAAGGTCTACCAAGAATAATAGGACATGAAGGATTGCAATCTATGTCAAGAACAATAAATCTACGGGCACATAATTCCTATTTGCAACAATAAGAACATCATTAATTCTTCCCATAGGTTTCTTAATAGTGGAATCCGCAAGGTGCAAGTTTAGAGAGCAATCATCAAAATCACGGAAACCTAACAAATCACACAAAGTCTTTGGAATCGTGGAAACACTAGCACCCAAATCACATAAAGCATAGCATTCATGATATTTAATTTTAATTTTAATAGTTGGTTCCCACTCATCATAAAGTTTTCTAGGGATAGAAACTTCCAATTCAAGTTTTTCTTCATAAGATTGCATCAAGGCATCAACGATATGTTTAGTAAACACTTTATTTTGACTATAAGCATGAGGAGAATTTAGCACGGATTGCAACAAGGAAATACAATCAATCAAAGAGCAATTTTCATAGTTAAATTCCTTGAAATCCATAATAGTGGGTTTAGCAACATCTAGGGTTTTAATTTCTTCAATCCCACTTTTATCAAATTTAGCATCAAGATCAAAAGATTCAGAATTCTTGGAACGCCTTCTAGGTAAAGGTGGATCATATTCAGTCCCATCATTATCAAGATTCATATTGCAAAACAAAGATTTAATAGGGGACACATCAATAACTTTTAGATCTTCATCATTATTTTCATAGGAACTAGAAGAACACGCTTTTATAAAGGCATCTTTCTTAGCACGCATCCTAGCGGTTCTTTCTTTGCACTCATCAATGGAAATTCTCATGGATTTGAGAGACTCATTGATATCATGCTTAGGTGGAATAGATCTAAGTTTCAAAGAATCAACATCAAGAGAAATTCTATCAACGTTCCTAGCCAAATCATCAATCTTAAGCAATTTTTCTTCAATCATAGCATTAAAATTCTTTTGCGAAGTAATAAATTCTTTAATATTAGATTCAAAATCAGAGGGCATCTTATTATAATTTCCATAAGAATTGTTGTAGGAATTACCATAATTATTAGAGGGATTACTAGGATAAGGCCTAGGATTGAAATTTCCTCTATACGCATTATTACCAAAATTGTTCCTACCAACAAAATTCACATCCATAGATTCATTATTATTCTCAATCAAAGTAGACAAGGGCATATCATTAGGATCAGAAGAAACACTCTTATTAGCAAATAATTTCATAAGTTCATCCATCTTTCCACTCAAAACATTAATTTCCTTCTATCGCATGCACCTTTTTATTAGTAGATCTTTCAGTATGCCATTGAGAATAATTAACCATAATATATCTAGGAGTTTAGTAGCTTCTCCTAAGGTGATTTCCATAAAAGTGCCTCCCAGCGCCGAATCCAAAGATTTCTAGAAGCAAAATTCAATCTGGCAAAAAATTTTTGTATAATCATCCACAAATTTAAACCATGAGTAGGGCAATTATGTATCATTAATTTCATTCTCTCCCAAGCTTGTGCAACATGTTCATGATCAAGTTTCTTAAAATTCATAATATCGTTTCTAAGAGAGATGATCTTAGCGGGAGGAAAATACTTAGAGATAAAAGCATCTTTGCACTTGTTCCATGAATCAATACTATTTTTAGGCAAAGACGAAAACCAAGCTTTAGCATAATCTCTAAGCGCAAAAGGAAATAGCTTCAATTTGACAATATCATTATCCACATCTTTCTTCTTTTGCATGTCACACAAATCAACGAAGCTATTTAGATAGGTAGCGGCATCTTCACTAGGAAGGCCGGAGAACGGATCTTTCATGACAAGATTCAGCAAAGCAGTATTAAATTCACAAGATTCAGCATCAGTAAGAGGAGCAATCGGAGTGCTAATAAAATCATTGTTGTTGGTATTGGTGAAGTTACACAATTTAGTATTATCTTGAGCCATCGCGACAAACAAGCAAACTAACACACAAGAAAACAAAAAGCAAGCAGACAAAAATAGGCAAATAGAGAAAGAGAGGGAGGATAGAGAGAGAGAGGGCGAATAAAACGGCAAGGGTGAATTGGGGGGAGAGGAAAATGGGAGGCAAATGGCAAATAATGTAATGCGGGAGATAAGGGTATGTGATGGGTACTTGGTATGTTGACTTTTCCGTAGACCTCCCCGGCAACAGCGCCAGAAATCCTTCTTGCTACCTCTTTTAGCACTGCGTTGGTTTTCCCCGAAGAGGAAGGGATGATGTAGCAAAGTAGCGTAAGTATTTCCCTCAGTTTTTGAGAACCAAAGTATCAATCCAGTAGGAGGCTATGCGCGAGTCCCTCGTACCTGCACAAAACAAATAAATCCTCGCAACCAACGCAAATAGGGGTTGTCAATCCCTATAGGCCACTTACGAGAGTGAGATCTGATAGATATGATAAGATAATATTTTTGGTATTTTTATGATAAAGATGCAAAGTAAAATAAAGGCAAAGTAAATAGCAAAGGAAATAACTAAGTAGTAGGAGATAATATGATAAAGATAGACCCCGGGGCCATAGGTTTCACTAGTGGCTTCTCTCGAGAGCATAAGTATTCTACGGTGGGTGAACAAATTACTGTTGAGCAATTGACAGAATTGAGCATAGTTATGAGAATATCTAGGTATGATCATGTATATAGGCATCACGTCCGAGACAAGTAGACCGACTCCTGCCTGCATCTACTACTATTACTCCACTCATCGACCGCTATCCAGCATGCATCTAGAGTATTAAGTTAAAAACAGAGTAACGCCTTAAGCAAGATGACATGATGTAGAGGGATAGACTCATGCAATATGAAGAAAACCCCATCTTGTTATCCTCGATGGCAACAATACAATACGTGCCTTGCTGCCCTTACTGTCACGGGAAAGGACACCGCAAAGGTTGAACCCAAAGCTAAGCACTTCTCCCATTGCAAGAAAGATCAATCTAGTAGGCCAAACCAAACTGATAATTCAAAGAGACTTGCAAAGATAACCAATCATACATAAAAGAATTCAGAGAAGATTCAAACATTATTCATATTGATCTCAACAAACACACCGCAAAAAGAAGATTACATCGAATAGATCTCCACAAGAGAGGGGGAGAACATTGTATTGAGATCCAAAAAGAGAGAAGAAGCCATCTAGCTACTAACTATGGACCGTAGGTCTGAAGTAAACTACTCACACTTCATCGGAGAGGCTATGGTGTTGATGTAGAAGCCCTCCGTGATCGATGCCCCCTCCGGCGGAGCTCCGGAACAGGCCCAAGATGGGATCTCATGGATACAGAAAGTTACGGGCGGTGGAATTAGGGTTTTGGCTCCTGTCTGATCGTTTGGGGGTACGTAGGTATATATAGGAGGAAGAAGTACGTCGGTGGAGCAACAGGGGCCCACGAGGGTGGAGGGCGCGCCTGGGGGGGGGGGGGAGGCGCGCCCCCCCGTGGTGATAACCCACAAGTATAGGGGATCGCAACAGTTTTTCGATAAGTAAGAGTGTCGAACCCAACGAGGAGCTAAAGGTAGAACAAATATTCCCTCAAGTTCTATCGACCACCGATACAACTCTACGCACGCTTGACATTCGCTTTACCTAGAACAAGTATGAAACTAGAAGTACTTTGTAGGTGTTGTTGGATAGGTTTGCAAGATAATAAAGATTACGTAAATAAAAAGTAGGGGCTGTTTGTAAGTAAAGAAGCAATAAAGTAAATATAGCGAGTGTGGAAAAGTGGTGGTAGGAGTTGTGAAATTGCCCCTAAGCAATTGACTACTTTACTAGACCGATAGCAAGTATTATGTGGGAGAGGCCACTGCTAGCATGTCATCCCTGACTTGGAATTCTATGCACTTATGATTGGAACTATTAGCAAGCATCCGCAACTACTAATGTTCATTAAGGTAAAACCCAACCATAGCATTAAGATATATTGGTCCCCCTTCAATCCCGTATGCATCAATTTCTATGCTAGGTTGAAGCTTCTGTCACTCTTGCCCTCCAATACATAGTCCTATCAACATACAACTAACCCTAGGGTGTGATCCACGCGGCAATCATATGATGGGCACCAAAGGACAGCAACATAACCACAAGCAAATTAAATCAATCATAGCAATTCATCAACCACCGATAGGACAACGAAAATCTACTCAGACATCATAGGATGGCAACACATCATTGGATAATAATATGAAGCATAAAGCACCATGTTCAAGTAGAGGGTACAGCGGGTTGCGGGAGAGTGGACCGCTGTAGATAGAGGGGGGAAGGTGATGGAGATGTTGGTGAAGATGGCGGAGGTGTTGGTGTAGATCGCGGTGATGATGATGCCCCGGTGGCACTCCGGTGCCACCGGAAGCGAGGGGGAGAGAGCCCCCCTCCTTCTTCTTCTTCCTTGACCTCCTCCCTAGATGGGAGAAGGGTTTCCCCTCTGGTCCATGGCCTCCATGGCACGGGAGGGGCGAGAGCCCCTCCGAGATTGGATCTGTCTCTCTGTCTCTCTCTGTTTCTGCGTTCTCAGATTCTTCCCTTTCACCGTTTCTTATATTCCCGGAGATCCGTAACTCCGATTGGGCTGAAATTTTAACACGATCTCTATCCGGATATTAGCTTTCTTGCGGCGAAAGAAGGGCATCAACCGCCTTACGGGTGGCCCACGAGGGTCAGGGGGCGCCCAGGGGGCAGGCGCGCCCCTGCCTCGTGGCCACCTCGGGCACCGTCTCGCGTGGATTTTTCTTCCCAAAAATCATATATATTCCAAAAAAATCTCCGTCAGTTTTTATCCCGTTTGGACTCCGTTTGATATGGATATTCTGCGAAACAAAAAACATGCAACAAACAGGAACTGGCACTGGGCACTGGATCAATATGTTAGTCCCAAAAATAGTATAAAAAGTTGCCAAAAGTATATGAAAGTTGTAGAATATTGGCATGGAACAATCAAAAATTATAGATACGACGGAGACGTATCAGCATCCCCAAGCTTAATTCCTGCTCGTCCTCGAGTAGGTAAATGATAAAAAAGATAATTTTTGATGTGGAATGCTACCTAGCATAATCTTGATCATGAAATCTAATCATGGCATGAATATTAAGATACGAGTGATTCAAAGCAATAGTCTATCATTTGACATAAAACAATAATACTTCAAGCCTACTAATAAAGCAATCATGTCTTTTCAAAATAACATGGCCAAAGAAAGTTATCCCTACAAAATCATATAGTCTGGCTATGCTCCATCTTCACCACACAAAATATCACATCATGCACAACCCCGATGACAAGCCAAGCAATTGTTTCATACTTTTGACGTTCTCAAACCTTTTCAACTTTCACGCAATACATGAGCGTGAGCCATGGACATAGCACTATAGGTGGAATAGAATGGTGGTTGTGGAGAAGACAAAAAGGAGAAGATAGTCTCACATCAACTAGGCGTATCAACGGGCTATGGAGATGCCCATCAATAGATATCAATGTGAGTGAGTAGGGATTGCCATGCAACGGATGCACTAGAGCTATAAGTATATGAAAGCTCAAACTGAAACTAAGTGGGTGTGCATCCAACTTGCTTGCTCATGAAGACCTAGGGCATTTGAGGAAGCCCATCGTTGGAATATACAAGCCAAGTTCTATAATGAAAATTCCCACTAGTATATGAAAGTGATAACTCAAGAGACTCTCTATATGAAGAACATGGTGCTACTTTGAAGCACAAGTGTGGTAAAAGGATAGTAACATTGCCCCTTCTCTCTTTTTCTCTCATTTTTTTCTTTTTTTTTCTTTTTTTGTAGGCTTCTTTGGCCTCTCTCTTTTTTGGGGGCTTCTTTGGCCACTTTTATTTTGATAACCTCACATGGGACAATGTTCTAATAATGATGATCATCACACTTTTATTTACTTACAACTCAATATTACAACTCGATATCTAGAACAAAGATATGACTCTATATGAATGCCTCCGGCGGTGTACCGGGATGTGCAATGATCTAGCGTAGCAATGACATCAAAAAACGGACAAGCCATGAAAACATCATGCTAGCTATCTTACGATCATGCAAAGCAATATGACAATGAATGCTCAAGTCATGTATATGATGATGATGGAAGTTGCATGGCAATATATCTCGGAATGGCTATGGAAATGCCATGATAGGTAGGTATGGTGGCTGTTTTGAGGAAGGTATATGGTGGGTTTATGGTACCGGCGAAAGTTGCGCGATACTAGAGAGGCTAGCAATGGATGGAAGGGTGAGAGTGCGTATAATCCATGGACTCAACATTAGTCATAAAGAACTCACATACTTATTGCAAAAATCTATTAGTCATCGAAACAAAGTACTACGCGCATGCTCCTAGGGGGATAGATTGGTAGGAAAAGACCATCGCTCGTCCCCGACCGCCACTCATAAGGAAGACAATCAATAAATACCTCATGCTCCAACTTCGTTACATAACGGTTCACCATACGTGCATGCTACGGGAATCACAAACCTCAACACAAGTATTTCTACAATCCACAACTACCCACTAGCATGACTCTAATATCACCATCTTTATATCGCAAAACTATTGCAAGGAATCAAACATATCATATTCAGTGATCTACAAGTTTTATGTAGGATTTTATGACTAACCATGTGAATGACCAATTCCTGTCATCTCTCTAAATAGATATAAGTGAAGCAAGAGAGTTTAATTCTTTCTACAAAAGATATGCCCACGCTCTAACAAATATAAGTGAAGCAAAAGAGCATTCTACAAATGGCGGTTGTCTATGTAAAGAGAAACAGGCAATCCAAACTTCAAATGATATAAGTGAAGCACATGAAGCATTCTATAAAGCCATACTCAAAAGATATAAGTGAAGTGCAAAGAGCATTCTATAAATCAACCAAGGACTATCTCATACCAGCATGGTGCATAAATAAAAATGAAAACTAAATGCAAAAGACGCTCCAAGATTGCACATATCGCATGAACGAAACGAATCCGAAAACATACCGATACTTGTTGAAGAAAGAGGGGATGCCTTCCGGGGCATCCCCAAGCTTAGACGCTTGAGTCTCCTTGAATATTTACTTGGGGTGCCTCGGGCATCCCCAAGCTTGAGCTCTGCCTCTCTTCCTTCTTCTCACATCGAGACCTTCTCGATCATCGAACACTTCATCCACACAAAACTTCAACAGAAAACTCGGTAAGATCCGTTAGTATAATAAAGCAAATCACTACTCTAAGTACTGTTGCAAACCAATTAATATTTTGTTTTTGAATTGTGTCTACTGTAATATAACTTTTCCATGGCTTAATCCACTGATATGAATCGATAGTTTCATCAAAACAAGCAAACTATGCATCAAAAACAGAATCTGTCTAAAACAGAACAGTCTGTAATAATCTGAACATTCACCATACTTCTGATACTTGAAAAATTGTACCAAAATTAGGAAAAATAAAAAAAATTTATGGGAATACAGTGCAAAAAGAATCTGAACCATTTGACATTCCAGCAAAAAATGTAAAATCGCGCACTAACAGCCAAAGTTTCTGTCCTGCACCGTACAAACCATCAAGCAAATGTAAACATCCTAAAGGCAAACCTTGGCACATTATTTTTATAATACAATGGAATTGTACAAGGGGATAATTATTTTTGTTGAAAAGTTTCTGTAATCAAGATTCACAAAGTTTCGTGAGCATGAACAAAGTTCAAGGAGCTCTCCCACTTCAACAATGCTTGTCTTTCTCACTTTTCTTTCCTTTTTGAAAAAGTTTTGGGTTCCCCTCTTTATTTTTGTTGTTTTTAAACTATATAAAAGCACTCAACAGAAATAAATGACTCTCAAACTCTAAAACTTTCTTGGTTGTTTTCTTTAAAATTAACACCTTTTTGGATATCCCGTGTTGTCGGGATGCTCCTCCCTGGCGCGGCTGTGATCAATTAACTTGTACGCTTACTAAAGCCTAATAATGCACTTAGCTAGTTGCACAGTATTATAAGTGTCTCATATGTTAAAATGAGGACACCACGGATCCGCCTGAAAGGTGAACTAACTCAACGGAGGATATTATAATTTATACAATTAAGGAAGGTTTCGTTATTATATTTTAGTGAGCTGATTTGCAGACAGAATGGCTATACATATTATTAATGTAATGTACTTAAAGAAAGTCTAACCTATACTAAATACCTATGAATTGGACGATGTCGATGGAAAAGACTAATCAATAATCAAAAAAGGGAAAGAGCACAGCAGTAAAGATAATAGGGCACAAGTGACAAAGTGGTAATAAAACAGTGCTTACTTGGTCAATCTCTTGGGAAATCGATATTTTGGGAGGAACATAGAGTTACAGTGGAGATTATTAGTTGTGAGATCTCATAGATCATATTTTGCATAGTGTGTTGTTAGCAGCAGCAATTGCATATTATATTCATGGAGGAAATCTTCCACTGATGCAAGAGATAACATTTAAGGATGACACAATCAATTTCATATTTATCCTTAAGAAAGTTGTCTAATTCATGACCGATACTTAGTTTGTTAGTGGCAGATTCACAAAAGATAAATAGGAAACTAATAATGTGTGCCGTGCAACTAGCACCAATTTCATGTTGTATCATATAAGCGAAACCATAGCTAAGTTCATCTCTATGAGATAGCATAAAATTACATAATTTGGTATGCTGCCTTAAGGGTCTCACAGGACGATATTGCTAGGACTATCTTCTATTATTGAAAGGGATTTTCATAAGAGTATCAGACCGATCTTGAAGAATCTAATCAATTTACATTGCTAACTTAATATGGCATTAACATTGCTATTCTTATCCCGCTGACTAATGCCAAACTAAGTATGGGAATTATTTTTAATTAATTCATTCGCTACTGAGTTTGAAGATGTTATCGTGCTCATTCTATCAAGGTGGTGTATTTGTATGTGATATACTTCTCTTTTTTGTTCTTCGCTCTCGCTCCTCATCTTTTTCATCCAATGAGCTCACAGTTTCATTCAATTTCTTTCTTCCATAGTATCAGACACTACGTATAAATGTTAGTCGTTGACATTCTGTTTGCGAAGGCATCTGAGTAGTTACGATGACTACTTTCACATGTATATTGGTTCTATAGAAAATACCAGATTGCCATTTAGAAGCACTAGATTTATGTCATTGATGCACAATATATAGAGTATGGCTAATACATTTCTATGATTTGTAAATTGTAAGTTGACTACATACTTTTAAATCATACAGGAAAGACAATTTTTCCGAATATGTCAACTCCCTATAAGAATAGGACAACATATTCTAGTAATCTCGTCTCGAACAGTGCATAAAATAGTCTATAAAATACACATTAGAACAGTAGACGCAAACTAATTCAGAAAGGAAGAGCAAAATATCTATTATTACTATATGAGTATATCATTGTCGTACCACGAAAGTGAAGATTGAGTGTAGTTTTCATTAGTGTGACTTTCAGAACACACTCCGTATTAAATTCATACACTATATTAACAGTTAAATCTTACTCCAACGCATTGAGATGTCTATCTCCGTCAAATTGAGATGAGAATTTTTTTGTATCCATGTTGAAGAATAGTAAATTGTGTCTCTCTGAATTTCAGATATTGCATGCGAGTAGTACGGCTACGGATTATGTTTAAGAGAACACAAGTGACTGCATTACTAGAAGGGACTTATAGCACGCTCTACAAACTAAGCCTAGTTTGTGGGGTGGGTACTAGGCATCCGAGCACATAGGCCAGCCATCAAACGTTATTATTCAGAGGAATCAGATAAAGACGTTCCTAAAAAAGTACACTTTGGAGAGGCGGATTCACCAGTGGTGATACGGAGAGCATTTCTCTGCGCGCTGGTCTTTCTTTTTCAACATGTTATCCAAAGCTCCATAGTGGTTTTCGTTAGGCCGTGAGCTAATTCGTTCGTTATGCGATATGTGCAATTTGGAGCGTATTTTTGCATTTAGTTTTCAAATTTATTACTATTTTATTCATTTGGGCTGGTATTATGAGAGATTATGCCTATTGGTTTCGCTCCATCTTATAGAATCCATCATTTTGGTATTTTGCGTTTCCTACCCATAACTAAATGCACTATGAATAAAATTAGCAACAAGCAACATAAATAATAAACTTAGTGATAAAGCAAACAAGCACACACGAGAATATTCACCCCACGCTATTGCTCCCCGGCAACGGCGCCAGAAAAAGGTCTTGATAACCCACAAGTATAGGGGATCGCAACAGTTTTCGATAAGTAAGAGTGTCGAACCCAACGAGGAGCTAAAGGTAGAACAAATATTCCCTCAAGTTCTATCAACCACCGATACAACTCTACGCACTGCTCCTTTACCTAGAACAAGTATGAAACTAGAAGTTCTATTCTAAGTTGTAATATTGAGTTGTAAGTAAATAAAAGTGTGATGATCATCATTATTAGAACATTGTCCCATGTGAGGTTATCAAAATAAAAGTGGCCAAAGAAGCCCCCCCAAAAAAAGAGAGGCCAAAGAAGCCTACAAAAAAGAGAAAAAGAGAGAAGGGGCAATGTTACTATCCTTTTACCACACTTGTGCTTCAGAGTAGCACCATGTTCTTCATATAGAGTCTCTTGAGTTATCACTTTCATATACTAGTGGGAATTTTCATTATAGAACTTGGCTTGTATATTCCAACGATGGGCTTCCTCAAATGCCCTAGGTCTTCATGAGCAAGCAAGTTGGATGCACACCCACTTAGTTTCAGTTTGAGCTTTCATATACTTATAGCTCTAGTGCATCCGTTGCATGGCAATCCCTACTCACTCACATTGATATCTATTGATGGGCATCTCCATAGCCCGTTGATACGCCTAGTTGATGTGAGACTATCTTCTCCTTTTTGTCTTCTCCACCATCATATTCTATTCCACCTATAGTGCTATGTCCATGGCTCACGCTCATGTATTGCGTGAAAGTTGAAAAGGTTTGAGAACGTCAAAAGTATGAAACAATTGCTTGGCTTGTCATCGGGGTTGTGCATGATGTGAATATTTTGTGTGGTGAAGATGGAGCATAGCCAGACTATATGATTTTGTAGGGATAACTTTCTTTGGCCATGTTATTTTGAAAAGACATGATTGCTTTTATTAGTAGGCTTGAAGTATTATTGTTTTTATGTCAAATGATAGACTATTGCTTTGAATCACTCGTGTCTTAATATTCATGCCATGATTAGATTACATGATCAAGATTATGCTAGGTAGCATTCCACATCAAAAATTATCTTTTTTATCATTTACCTACTCGAGGACGAGCAGGAATTAAGCTTGGGGATGCTGATACGTCTCCGTCGTATCTATAATTTTTGATTGTTCCATGCCAATATTATCAACTTTCTAGACAACTTTGCATACTATCGCACTTTATACTATATCGACTTAATTGATAACTTTAGATAAGTTACCTAGTTTTTTGTATGGTGTTGGAGTGGAGTAGGTATCGGCAAGGTAATAAAGAGATTAATTGTTAAGATAAAATCAAAGCAGTGACGGGGCCTGTTTGCTAGGTGTTCAGATTCAGTCTTAGATTATGTTGAAGCATTGCAATATTATATTGTGGTATTTGAGCAGAAATTATATCATTAGCCAAAAAACTGGTAGTCCAGAATGGTAGTAAGGATATTGGATTGGAAATTATGTGGTAGGATGTTTCGTGAAACTTATTGGATAATTATGTACACTGATTTGGACATGACCTAAAATCACACGCGAAGGCACGATTGACGTGGTATGCTATGGTATAGAGACCACGAGGCACCGAGGCGTAGACGCGCCTGCCCCCACTGGGCAGCGCCCTGACCCCGAGGGCCCCCCGGAAAGGGCGGTTGATGCGCCTTCTTTCTCCGCAGACCTATTACGCAGTCACCGTTGTAATGTGAGGAGAAGTGGTAGTTATTTCGGAGCCCATTCGGGAGTTAGAGGATTCTCCGGATACTTTAAGATACGGGAAGGGAATAATCTGAAGAAATCTAGCATAGAGAACAAGAGAGACGTAAACATGAGACACGACTTGATTCGGAGAAATTTCTACTTCGGAGGGGATCGCCCCTCGTGCCATGGAGGCCATGGACAGAGGAACCTCTCCCATTCTTTCACAGCGTAATGGAGTAGTGATTACACGGATTAAGCGAAGCAATAGAAAGGGCGCGAGGAGCTACATGTTACATTTAAGTTAAACCCACCATAGCATTAAGATATATTCGGTCTTCCCTCTTCCCCCGCCCGGTCCGAGTTGCCCACCTATGGGCATCTCATCCCGTAATCTAGTCCACCGAGCGTTCTACAGCAAAACATTTCCTATCCGTGCCATCAGGTCGCACCAAACACTCATCACCTATAGCCTTCTCGTCCAACTCTTGCCCTACTCTTCACAACAGCGTTCACTCTCAACGCTAGTCGCCGAACCCGCGAATAACATATCCCATACCTTGATCACTGAGTACCTTATTATGCTTCAATACTCACTATATCCAATGATGCTGTTGCCATCCATAATGAGTGGTCTGAGTAGATTTTCGGTTGTCCTAGAAATTCGGTGTATGATAGAAGATTGGTCGTTGAATTCGGTTGCACATCTTTAATTGGCTGTGGTGCAATCATTAATGATGGTGATACAATAGGCACTAACATCACAATAACCAAAGAAAATCTTTTAATATGGGTGCAATGGACCATTCATAATGATTAAGGCGCAACTGTCATGGCAATTACCCCACCTAGGGGTTAAGTTTGTATTGATAGGACTTAATGTATGGAGGGCAAGAGTGACAGAAGCTTCAAAGACTACGTGAGCATAGAGACAAAATTCAAATGCAAAACGGCGTAATTCAGACATGAAATAAGGAGACCATGGAATATTCGTTTAATTGAGACACTGGATTCTATTTATAGCGATAAGAAATTAGTAAGTATTATATTAGCTCGGAATGCGTCTATGCTAATGATGCCATCACATCATAGGTTGCCATATAATGTCCAAAGTGGCTAAGGGAAGTGCACAAGTGCGTAATATGCACGGAAGAGTGGAGCGCCGTCTGTTACCACAGATATATGATGGCGGTGATGTCGTAGGTAAAGTTGAGATCTGAGAATTGATGCTTAGGGGCGCAATAGATTGCGGAGCCGAACGCTGTCTATCACGGGTATATGATTTCTCCGTCGCTTTATTGGACTTGAATTTGAGGCTGTACTTTTACGCGAACCACACAGTCGCGTCATACTTCTGCTGTTGACGTGTACATCTCACTATTACCGGAAGTCGCAGAGATGAGGCACGCACGCACTCATCCACCATCCTTAAACCTTTACCAAAACGGTTCTTTACCTCTTGGATTCACACCTTGTCTTTCACTCCTTAGGGTTAAATGGACGGAATGTTAGAGGCTCGTGCTGTTCAAGCTTGTCCTTCGCTTAGGGGTTTTCCACTGGTCTTTCTCTCCTATGGGCACATGTGGAAGGGGAAGAAACGTCTCGCAGCGTGACATACGATGTAGTTGACTACCTATTAGGCTCGCTTCCCTCCGAGATTGGATCTGTCTACTCCGTCTCTCTTACTGTGTTCTTCTGCGTTCTCAGATTTGCTTCCCTCTTCACCGTTTCTTATATTCCCGGAGATCCGTAACTCCGATTGGGCTGAAATTTTAACACGATCTCTATACGGATATTAGCTCTCTTGCGGGGAAAGAAGGGCATCAACTACCTTACAGGCGGCCCACGAGGGTCAGGGGCGCGCCCAAGGGGGCGGGCACGCCCCCTGCCTCGTGGCCACCTCGGGCACCGTCTCGCGTGGATTTTTCTTCCCAAAAATCATATATATTCCAAAAAATCTCCGTCAATTTTTATCCCGTTTGGACTCCGTTTGATATGGATATTCTGTGAAACAAAAAACATGCAACAAACAGGAACTGACTGGGCACTGGATCAATATGTTAGTCCCAAAAATAGTATAAAAAGTTGCCAAAAGTATATGAAAGTTGTAGAATATTGGCATGGAACAATAAAAAATTATAGATACGACGGAGATGTATCAGTGGCCTCCTGTTAGTTGGCTTGACGTAGGGTCCAAGTCTCCTGAGTTGTCTTCGGTGAGAAAATCACGTTCCCGAAGGTTTCATTCCATTTGGACTCCGTTTGATATTCCTTTTCTTCGAAACCCTAAAACAGGCAAAAACAGCAATTCTAGGCTGGGCCTCCGGTTAATAGGTTAGTCCCAAAAATAATATATAAGTGGATAATAAAGCCCAATAATGTCCAAAACAGTAGATAATATAGCATGGAGCAATCAAAAATTATAGATACGTTGGAGGCGTATCATGCGCCGACGCCGCGACGCGGTTGGCTGCTTTAAACGATAGTTCATGGCGTTTTCTCGAGGCCACCGTCGGTGCCTTCGACGAAGACTACGAGGTGTTTTCTCAGCGTGCACGTGCTTACCTCATCTGAGAGCCAGCAGGTTGGTGCCCGGAGCGGCTCAGGCAACTCACCACTACAACGAGGGCACCCACGATGCGGAGGCCTCGCCCTCTTCCATGTCCAAGGAGCCAATCATCATCGATATCTCCGACAATGAGGAGTAGCTTGTCTTATTAGCTCACTATAAGGACCCATGTTCAGTTTGCTAGCTACTGCCTTTCCTTAACAAATTCTAGTGAATTGTGCTATCTACTTTTACCATGCAATCTTCTGCTATAGTGTATATGTTCTATATGTCGTGCAATGTGGTGTTCAGTTAACTGCTTGGTTCAATTATGCAAATGTGATGTTCAATTCTTCAGGGTGCAATATTTCCAAGTTGTTAAGCATGCTTGGTTTGGTTAACTGTCTGATCTTCTATTAGGAGTATGTTATATTGTGCAATGTGGTGCTCAGTTAACGTTTGGTTCATTTGTTGTGGTGTTTAGTTAACTGCTTGGTTCAATTCTGCAATGCGATGTTCAATTGTTGTGGCTGCATTCTGTTATTGTATACCATGTGAGGAATAAATCGAATTTGGCTTGTACTAAATACATGAGAAACAAATACAATTGCTATATTTCCAAGTTGTTAAGCATGCTTGGTTTGGTTAACTGTCTGATCTTCTATTAGGAGTATGTTATATTGTGCAATGTGGTGCTCAGTTAACATTTGGTTCATTTGTTGTGGTGTTTAGTTAACTGCTTGGTTCAATTCTGCAATGCGATGTTCAATTGTTGTGGCTGCATTCTGTTATTGTATACCATGTGAGGAATAAATCGAATTTGTTGTACTAAATACATGAGAAACAAATACAATTGCTATATTTCCAAGTTGTTAAGCATGCTTGGTTTGGTTAACTGTCTGATCTTCTATTAGGAGTATGTTATATTGTGCAATGTGGTGCTCAGTTAACGTTTGGTTCATTTGTTGTGGTGTTTAGTTAACTGCTTGGTTCAATTCTGCAATGCGATGTTCAATTGTTGTGGCTGCATTCTCTTATTGTATACCATGTGAGGAATAAATCGAATTTGGCTGCACTTAATACATGAGAAACATATACAAGTGCTATATTTCCTAGTTCTTAATCATGCTTGGTTTGGATAAATGGGTTTTCCATGTGGCTTGAATTAATCTGATGAATCTGCAATGTGCTTATTTTTCATCAACATATTTTACTGATAGCATGCGAACCCTTACTTAACCTGATGACTAACTACCTTATATGTGTTGCAGGGAAACAATGGGAAGCACTGAGGTTTACAAGATGGTACTAACTATTATACCTTGCCTTTTTTATTCCTTTGCCCGTTTCCAATATAGAGAAGATATTTATGCACATCCTTGTTTTCAGGGTTCACTGATGATTACCTCTCAAACCACCTCTGTGGTCAGGAGGCGAGGAAAGTTTTCATACAACACCCACGGTTCAATATTGAAGTGTTCCTGAAGAGGTCGAAGGATGGACGGTCAATCATCCACAGGCACTGGCCTAAAGTTGCAAAGACCTTCAACATGAATGAAGGCTCAATATTCGCCTTCCGCTTCAGCAGTTTTCCAGATGAGATGCATCTCTCTATGTACCATCTATGATGCTAATTTCAAGGTTCTAGATGTTGCATGTGAAACTTGCTGCTGGTGCAGTTGTGTAATGGGGTAGCTGAGTGCTGAAGCTATATCATGTTGTACTCGATGTATTTCAATTATGAAATCCTGCTTCCTTAATATGGAAATGGAATATATTATGTGCTTAATATGAATGTCAATTAGATTAGTAAATGGATTATTAATAATAGGGCAATTAGCCCGCTAATTGGCCAATTAGCTTGCTAATTGGGTTTTCCTATTGCAAACGGTTAATGAGAAACACCGTGGGCGATGACCTCAGGCAACGCACATAGTTTCTAGGAATAAACCGTGTTGGATCAATGAACAATCACACACGACATTCTCTTCAAAACTGTTTGCGTTACGCCACCTTGCGCAAACGTTTTCCTTGTAGTGACTGTGTGGGATGTATATATGAACGGAAACGTTTAGTGGTGACTGACTGTGTGGGATGTACTTACGACCGGAAATGATTTCGCCTGTATAATTGTATTTTTTAGCACTACTATACGTATTTCTGTATTTGAGTGCTCGCCGGTCGCACACGACCTCATTTTGCCGAGCGTGTGTGCCAGGAGGGCATATCCCCAACGGTTTCTGGGTCGTGTGGGAAGGACCCCCCTATCGCCCACACTCACTTGGCGACGGTTCCGAATGCCATCCGCGAAAGGGGTTAAAAACATTTGTTTAGCACCGACGCGTACCAGTGTGTGGCCGCGCTCTCACCGGATTGGGCCACCGAAGTTGCCCTCACGACGCGGGTCCACGTGCCCATCTTTCACCGACGATGATTGAACAGTGAAATGATATTTGGGGAGCGAGCTAGTGTGCTTGAGACGCCGGCTGTGGACTGTAGCCGACGCACCTTCTCGCGTAAGCCATAGGCGTACTATACACCGACGGTGCTCCAGGATATTTTGTGCTGCATCTCACACGGTTGCTGATAATAAACTGTGTGCGATCTACTTGATTTTTCATCTTGATTTGAATTACATAATGGGGTCACAGCGGCAATGGATGGTGTTTGAATTGCTAGACCTTTTATCTGGAGTGAACATGCAACTATATGTGTGTCGTAAAAGAATTGGAATTATTCAGGGTTCGTTTGAACATTTTATACATTAAATTGGTTTTCTAGCCATTTCAGGTGCACAATTCAAAATTAAACTACATGCACATGCTCCGGTGCACCAACATGGGTTGTAAAATCATATATGTGTCCATGGGTTTATGCTTATCTCCCATGCAAGAAATGGGGATGAAATTCGAACACCACGGCACCGTGGCTCTCCGGCAAATCGACGTACTTGCTTTTGTAATTCTAGTAAATCCAAAATTCCGAAATTCATGAAACTTGGCATGCTATCATGGAGCGGCATCAACATGCCGTGGTAAAATTTTTTGTCCCATTTGGGGCAGGTTTGGGTATAAGCTTCTCATAAACCAGAGCTTCTCACACAACAAGTGTGATGGTTTCGGTAGGGAATTTCACCTTTCTGGACGAAACGATATCCGTTGCCTCTTCTCGATTTCAAATTTTTTCCTAGTGTCAACATAGAACAACAGGAGTGTTGTGTCAATTTTTGGGATTTTTCGGGGTTCGCTTGGACATTTTTATATTAACTGAGTTTTCTATGCATTCATGTGCATAATTCAAATTTGAACTACAGGCACATGCTCTAATGCATATAAATTAGTTGAAATTCAAATATGTGTCCTTGGTTGCATGCTTAGGTCCCATGCAAGAAATGGGAATGAATGTCAAACACCCTGCCACCGTCACTCGGCCGCAAACATTGAGATACCTGGTTTTTAAATTCTAGTAAATCCAAAACTCGTATGCAATTCATGAAACTTGGCATGCTATTGATACATCTCCAACGTATCTATAATTTTTGATTGTTCCATGCTATTATATTATCTGTTTTGGATGTTTAATGGGCTTTAATATACCTTTTTATATTATTTTTGGGACTAACCTATTAACCAAAGGCCCAGTGCAAATTGCTGTTTTTTTTTGCCTATTTCAGTGTTTCACAGAAAAGGAATATCAAACAGAATCCAAACGGAATGAAACCTTCGGGAGAGTTATTTTTGGAACAAACGTGATCCAGGAGACTTGGAGTGGACGTCAAGAAAGAAGCGAGGAGGCCACGAGGCAGGAGGGCGCGCCCAGGGGGTAGGCACCCCCACCCTCGTGGGCCCCTCGCAGCTCCACCGACGTACTTCTTCCTCCTATATATACCCATATACCCAAAACATCCAGGAGCACCACGAAACCCTATTTCCACCGCCGCAACCTTCTGTACCCGTGAGATCCCATCTTGGGGCCTTTTCCGGCGCTCCGCCGGAGGGGGAATCGATCACGGAGGGCTTCTACATCAACACCATAGCCTCTCCGATGATGTGTGAGTAGTTTACCACAGACCTTCGGGTCCATAGTTATTAGCTAGATGGCTTCTTCTCTCTCTTTGGATCTCAATACAAAGTTCTCCTCGATTCTCTTGGAGATCTATTCGATGTAATTATTTTTGCGGTGTGTTTGTCGAGATCCGATGAATTGTGGGTTTATGATCAAGATTATCTATGAACAATATTTGATTCTTCTCTGAAATATTTTATGCATGATTTAATATCTTTGCAAGTCTCTTCGAATTATCAGTTTGGTTTGGCCTACTAGATTGATCTTTCTTGCAATGGGAGAAGTGCTTAGCTTTGGTTCAATCTTGGTGTCCTTTCCCAGTGACAGTAGGGGCAGCAAGGCACGTATTGTATTGTTGCCATCGAGGATAAAAAGATGGGGTTTATATCATATTGCTTGAGTTTATCCCTCTACATCATGTCATCTTGCCTAATGCGTTACTCTGTTCTTATGAACTTAATACTCTAGATGCATGCTGGATAGCGGTCGATGTGTGGAGTAATAGTAGTAGATGCAGAATCGTTTCGGTCTACTTGTCGCGGACGTGATGCCTATATACATGATCATGCCTAGATATTCTCATAACATTATGCGCTTTTCTATCAATTGCTCGACAGTAATTTGTTCACCCACCGTAGAATTTGCTATCTTGAGAGAAGCCACTAGTGAAACCTATGGCCCCCGGGTCTATTTCCATTATATTATTCTCCAACAACTAGCCATTTCTATGCCGTTTATTTTGCAATCTTTATTTTCCAATCTATACAACAAAAATACCAAAAATATTTATCTTATTATCTCTATCAGATCTCACTTTCGTAAGTGACCGTGAAGGGATTGACAACCCCTTTAATTGCGTTGGTTGCGAGGTTCTTGTTTGTTTGTGTAGGTACGAGGGACTTGCGTGTAATCTCCTACTAGAATTGATACCTTGGTTCTCAAAATGAGGGAAATACTTACGCTACTTTGCTGCATCACCCTTTCCTCTTCAAGGGAAAACCAACATGCTCAAGAGGTAGCAGCTATAATGGAGCGGCATCAACATGCCGTGGTAAATTTTTTGTCCCATTTGGGGCAGGTTTGGGTATATGCTTCTCACAAACCAGAGCTTCTCACAACAAGCATGATGGTTTCGGTAGGGAATGTCCCACCTTTGGGGACGAAACGATAACCATTGCCTCTTATTGCTTTCAAAAATTCTTCATGTCAACATAGAACAACAGGAGTGTTGTGTCAATTTTTGTGATTTTTCGGGGTTCGTTTGGACATTTTTATGCATTAACTGAGTTTTCAATGCATATATGTGCATAATTCAAATTTGAACTACATGCACATCATTGCATATAACAAAAATCCAAAAAGCAAGAGGAGACCGAAAAGCAGATAAAAGATTAAAAACTATATAGAATTTGCATCAATATAACGCACAATATGAAAACCTCAAGTCAATAATCGAAACAAAATGTCCAAACCAAACTCACCGAGAAGAAATCCCAATCAAACACTTCGACACAAAATCATTCTTCTGTTTGAATCTGAAGCACAACATTGACGGAACAGAATTATATTTTGGAGAGATAATCAAAAAAGGCCAATGTTCCTAGTCTATTACCGTCCCACAAAATGGTCGGCTCACATATCCCTACCCCACATTGAATAAAGAGGCGTAATGCACTCGACTGCATATGTAGAGAAGCTGCTGGATTACGTGAAGACAATGACTATAAATACCACACAATTAAACAACTGCCCACAGCAACAATAGCGAACACAACTTATATCACCGAGCACTGCATATTGATATAATCAATAGCATACAAACACAAACCAACGCTACCATCATAATAGCTGCTAGACCTCATCATTCAGACACATCAAGGCGAAATTGCGCTCTCTTAACCCTTGAAAAGAGGAAAAATGGGTGAATGCACACGCACAGTAGCAGAGCTAGATATTCACTCCCATTCTCAATTATTAGAGAGAACCGCCAAGTCAACTACCAGAGCACGAAATAAACGACAAGTCCTCGCTCGCTCACCTACCAAAAAAAAGACCCTCAACTACCGACCACGATAAAAACGGGCGATTGTCATCCCTATCACGGTCACCTATTGACGAATAGAAGCAGAAAGACATCTCACTAAAAGAAAATAAAGATAAACATATTCTCCTTTAGGTATTTATTGAGTGATGTAAGAGATTGGAGCAACATAAAACTACCATATGCGAATAACATAAAACCCGGCAGACTGTAAACACATCCGAGCCTGTTATGTGGAGATATACTAACCAACATGAGAACATGAGATCGGGGCCTACGGTTCTCACATTCCCCCACAGTGGCAAATTCTCACTCCAATAGCTAAACTTCCTATAACGGTTGGTGCTGTATAAATTACTATGTCAGCATTGAGACACAATTATGAGAGCAAGACAAAGAGAAATAAATATATAGAATATACTACGCGCATGAATCATTCGCATTAATACGGCATACCCCTCCACGCAACAACAGAAGCTAACCAAGATGTAGACAAAACACTGCGACTTTATTTGCAATACTACTAATAATCTCACTAGACCAAGATTCACAATTCTTCGAAACCCGAGCCCTATCCCAATAAGCCAGCACTGCACATCTAGAGTCACTAAGCTTCAATAAAGAAAATCAGAGTAAAACCGCATATTAGGCAACAAAAGTGACTACTGCCATGCCCGGAGTCCCCATACAAACCAGCGAATCTAGAGGAAGAGAAGTGGGAACCATTTACCCCATCTTTGTTATCCTCGATGCACAAATACAATACTGTGCCTTGCTGCCCCTACTGTCACTAGGGAAAGGATCACCACAAGATTGAACCCAAAGCGAAGCACTTCTCCCATTGCAAGAAAGATCAATCTAGTAGGCCAAACCAAACTGATAATTCGAAGAGACTTGCAAAGATATTAAATCATGCATAAAATATTTCAGAGAAGAATCAAATATTGTTCATAGATAATCTTGATCATAAACCCACAATTCATCGGATCTCGACAAACACACCGCAAAAATAATTACATCGAATAGATCTCCAAGGGAATCGTGGAGAACTTGGTATTGAGATCCAGAGAGAAAGAAGAATCCATGTAGCTAATAACTATGGACCCGAAGATCTATGGTAAACTACTCACACATCATCGGAGAGGCTATGGTGTTGATGTAGAAGCCCACCGTGATCGATTCCCCCTCTGGCGGAGCGCCGGAAAAGGCCCCAAGATGGGATCTCATGGGTACAGAAGGTTGCGGCAGTGGAAATAGGGTTTCGTGGTGCTCCTGAATGTTTTCAGGGTATATGGGTATATATAGGAGGAATAAGTACGTCGATGGAGCTGCAAGGGGCCCACGAGGGTGGGGGGCGTGCCTGCCCCCTGGGCGCGCCCTCCTGCCTCGTGGCCTCCTCGCTTCTTTCTTGACGTCCACTCCAAGTCTCCTGGATAACGTTTGTTCCAGAAATAACTCTCCCAAAGGTTTCATTCCGTTTGGATTACGTTTCATATTCCTTCTCTGTGAAACACTGAAATAGGCAAAAAAAACAGCAATTTGCACTGGGCCTTTGGTTAATAGGTTAGTCCCAATAATATAATAAGGTATATTAAAGCCCATTAAACATCCAAAACAGATAATATAATAGCATGGAACAATCAAAAATTATAGATACGTTGGAGATGTATCAATAGCATGCCAAGTTTCATGAATTGCATACGAGTTTTGGATTTACTAGAATTTAAAAACCAGGTATCTCAATGTTTGCGGCCGAGTGACAGTGGCAGGGTGTTTGACATTCATTCCCATTTCTTGCACGGGACCTAAGCAGGAAACCAAGGACACAGATTTGAATTTTCAACTAGTTTATATGCATTAGAGCATGTCCTGTAGTTCAAATTTGAATTATGCACATGAATGCACAGAAAACTCAGTTAATCTATAAAAATGTCCAAGTGAACCCTGAAAAGTCCAAAAAATTGACACAACACTCCTGTTGTTCTATGTTGACACTAGGAAAAAAAATTGAAATCGAGAAGAGGCAATGGATATCGTTTCATCCAGAAAGGTGAAACATTCCCTACCGAAACCATCACACTTGTTGTGTGAGAAGCTCTGGTTTATGAGAAGTTTATACCCAAACCTGCCCCAAATGGGACAAAAAATTTACCACGGCATGTTGATGCCGCTCCATGATAGCATGCCAAGTTTCATGAATTTTGGATTTACTAGAATTACAAAAGCAAGTACGTCGTTTGCCGGAGAGCCACGGTGTCGTGGTGTTCGAATTTCATCCCCATTTCTTGCATGGGAGATAAGCGTAAACCCATGGACACATATATGATTTTACAACCCATGTTGGTGCACCGGAGCATGTGCATGTCGTTTAATTTTGAATTTTGCACCTAAAATGGCTAGAAAACCAATTTAATGTATAAAATGTTCAAATGAACCCTGAATAATTCCAATTCTTTTATGACACACATGTATTTGCATGTTCACTCCTGATAAAAGGTCTAGCAATTGACACACCATCCATTGGCGCTGTGACCCCATTATGTAATTCAAATCAAGATGAAAAATCAAGTAGATCGCACACAGTTTATTATCAACAACCTTGTGAGATGCAGCACAAAATATCCTGGAGCACCGTCGGTGTATAGTACGCCTATGGCTTACGTGAGAAGGTGCGTCGGCTACAGTCCACAGCCGGCATCTCAAGCACACTAGCTCACTCCCCAAATATCATTCCACTGTTCAATCATCGTCGGTGAAAGATGGGCACGTGGACCCGCGTCGTGAGGGCAACTTCGGTGGCCCAATCCGGTGAGAGCGCGGCCACACACTGGTACGCGTCGGTGCTAAACAAATGTTTTTAACCCCTTTCCGCGATGGCATTCAGAACCTTCGCCAAGTGAGTGTGGGCGATAGGGGTCCTTCCCACACGACCCAGAAACCGTTGGGGATATGCCCTCCTAGCACACACGCTCGGCAAAATGAGGTCATGTGGGACCGGCGAGCACTCAGATACAGAAATACGTATAGTAGTGCTAAAAAATACAATTATACAAGCGAAATCATTTCCGGTCGTAAGTACATCCCACACAGTCAGTCACCACTAAACGTTTCCGTTCATATACATCCCACACAGTCACTACAAGGAAAAAATTTGCGCAAGGTGGCGTAACACAAACTGTTTTGAAGAGAATGTCGTGTGTGATTTTTCATTGATCCAACATGGTTTATTCCTAGAAACTATGTGCGTTGCCTGAGGTCATCACCCACGGTGTTTTCTCATTAACTGTTTGCAATAGGAAAACCCAATTAGCAAGCTAATTGGCCAATTAGCGGGCTAATTGCCCTATTATTAATAATCCATTTACTAATATAATTGACATTCATATTAAGCACATAATATATTCCATTTCCATATTAAGGAAGCACGATTTCATAATTGAAATACATCAGAGTACAACATGATATGGCTTCAGCACTCAGCTACCACATTACACAACTGCACCAGCAGCTAGTTTCACATGCAACATCTAGAACCTTTAGAAATTAGCATGATAGATGGTACAGACAGAGATGCATCTCATCTGGAAAACTGCTGAAGCGGAAGGCGAATATTGAGCCTTCATTCATGTTGAAGGTCTTTGCAACTTCAGGGCAGTGCTTGTGGATGATTGACCGTCCATCCTTCGAACTCTTCAGGAACACTTCAATACTGAACCATGGGTGTTGAATGAAAACTTTCCTCGCCTCCTGACCACAGAGGTGGTTTGGGAGGTAATCATTAGTGAACCCTGAACACAAGGATGTGCATAAATATCTTCTCTATATTGGAAACAGGGCAAAGGAATAAAAAAGGCAAGGTATAATAGTTAGTACCATCTTGTAAACCTCAGTGCTTCCCATTGTTTCCCTGCAACACATATAAGGTAGTTAGTCATCAGGTTAAGTAAGGGTTCGCATGCTACCAATAAAATATGTTGATGAAAAATAAGCATATTGCAGATTCATCAGATTAATTCAATCCACATGGAAACCCCATTTATCCAAACCAAGCATGATTAAGAACTAGGAAATATAGCACTTGTATATGTTTCTCATGTATTAAGTGCATCCAAATTCGATTTATACCTCACATGGTATACAATAAGAGAATGCAGCCACAACAATTGAACATCGCATTGCAGAATTGAACCAAGCAGTTAACTAAACACCACAACAAATGAAGCAAACGTTAACTGAGAACCACATTGCACAATATAACATACTCCTAATAGAAGATCACAAAGTTAACCAAACCAAGCATGCTTAACAACTTGGATATATAGCAATTGTATTTGTTTCTCATGTATTTAGTACAACCAAATTCGATTTATTCCTCACATGGTATACAATAACAGAATGCAGCCACAACAATTGAACATCGCATTGTAGAATCGAACCAAGCAGTTAACTAAACATCACAACAAATGAACCAAAGGTTAACTAAGCACCACATTGCACAATATAACATACTCCTAATAGAAGATCAGACAGTTAACCAAACCAAGCATGCTTAACAAATTGGAAATATAGCAATTCTATTTGTTTCTCATGTGCTTAGTACAACCAAATTCGATTTATTCCTCACATGGTATACAATAATAGAATGCAGCCACAACAATTGAACATGGCATTGCATAATTGAACCAATCAGTTAACTAAACACAACAACAAATGAACCAAACATTAACTGAGCAGCACATTGCATAATATAACATACTCCTAATAGAAGATCGGATAGTTAATGAAACCAAGCATGCTTAACAACTTGGAAATATTGCACCCTGAAGAATTGAACATCACATTTGCATAATTGAACCAAGCAGTTAACTGAACACCACATTGCACGACATATAGAACATATACACTATAGCAAAAGATTGCATGGTAATAGTAGATAGCACAATTCACTAGAATTTGTTAAGGAAAGGCAGTAGCTAGCAAACTCAACATGGGTCCTTATAGTGTGTTAATAAGACAAGCTACTCCTCATTGTCGGAGATATCAATGATGATTGGCTCCTTCGACATGGAAGAGGGCGAGGCCTCCGCATCATGGGTGCCCTCGTTGTAGTTATGAGTTGCCTGAGCCGCTCCGGGCACCAGCCTGCTGGCTCTCGAGATGATGTAAGCACGTGCACGCTGAGAAAACACCTCGTAGTCTTCGTCGAAGGCACGGACGGTGGTCTCGAGAAAACGCCATGAACTATCATTTAAAGCAGCCAACCGCGTCGCGGCGTCGGCGCATGATACGCCTCCAACGTATCTATAATTTTTGATTGCTCCATGCTATATTATCTACTGTTTTGGACATTATTGGGCTTTATTATCCACTTATATATTATTTTTGGGACTAACCTATTAACCGGAGGCCCAGCCTAGAATTGCTGTTTTTGCCTGTTTTAGGGTTTCGAAGAAAAGGAATATCAAACGGAGTCCAAATGGAATGAAACCTTCGGGAACGTGATTTTCTCACCGAAGACAACTCAGGAGACTTGGACCCTACGTCAAGCCAACTAACAGGAGGCCACTGATACATCTCCGTCGTATCTATAATTTTTTATTGTTCCATGCCAATATTCTACAACTTTCATATACTTTTGGCAACTTTTTATACTATTTTTGGGACTAACATATTGATCCAGTGCCCAGTTTCAGTTCATGTTTGTTGCATGTTTTTTGTTTCACAGAATATCCATATCAAACTAAGTCCAAACGGGATAAAAATTGACGGAGATTTTTTGGAATATATATGATTTTTGGGAAGAAAAATCCACGCGAGACGGTGCCCGAGGTGGCCACGAGGCAGGGGGCGTGCCCGCCCCCTTGGGCGCGCCCCTGACCCTCGTGGGCCGCCTGTAAGGTAGTTGATGCCCTTCTTTCCCCGCAAGAGAGCTAATATCCGTATAGAGATCGTGTTAAAATTTCAGCCCAATCGGAGTTACGGATCTCCGGGAATATAAGAAACGGTGAAAGGGAAGAATCTAAGAACGCAGAAACAGAGAGAGACAGAGAGACAGATCCAATCTCGGAGGGGCTCTCGCCCCTCCCGTGCCATGGAGGCCATGGACTAGAGGGGAAACCCTTCTCCCAACTAAGGAGGAGGTCAAGGAAGAAGAATAAGGAGGGGGGCTCTCTCCCCCTCGCTTCCGGTGGCACCGGAGTGCCACTGGGGGCCATCATCATCACCGCGATCTACACCAACACCTCCGCCATCTTCACCAACATCTCCATCACCTTCCCCCCTCTATCTACAGCGGTCCACTCTCCTGCAACCTGCTCTACCCTCTAACTGAACATGGTGCTTTATGCTTCATATTATTATCCAATGATGTGTTAACATCCTATGATGTCTGAGTAGATTTTTGTTGTCCTATCGGTGGTTGATGAATTGCTATGATTGATTTAATTTTCTTGTGGTTATGTTGTTGTCCTTTGGTTCCCATCATATGATTGCACGCGTGGATCACACCCTAGGGTTAGTTGTATGTTGATCGGACTACGTATTGGAGGGCAAGAGTGACAGAAGCTTCGACCTAGCATAGAAATTGATGCATACGGGATTGAAGGGGGACCAATATATCTTAATGCTATGGTTGGGTTTTAACTTAATGAACATTAGTAGTTGCGCATGCTTGCTAATGGTTCCAATCATAAGTGCATAGAATTCCAAGTCAAGGATGACATGCTAGTAGTGGCCTCTCCCACATAATACTTGCTATCGGTCTAGTAAAGTAGTCAATTGCTTAGGGGCAATTTCACAACTCCTACCACAAATTTTCCACACTCGCTATATTTACTTTATTGCTTCTTTACTTACAACAGCCCCTACTTTTTTATTTACGTAATCTTTATTACCTTGCAAACCTATCCAGCAACACCTACAAAGTACTTCTAGTTTCATACTTGTTCTAGGTAAAGCGAATGTCAAGCGTGCGTAGAGTTGTATCGGTGGTCGATAGAACTTGAGGGAATGTTTGTTCTACCTTTAGCTCCTCGTTGGGTTCGACACTCTTACTTATCGAAAACTGTTGCGATCCCCTATACTTGTGGGTTATCAAGACCTTTTTCTGGCGCCGTTGCCGGGGAGCAATAGCGTGGGGTGAATATTCTCGTGTGTGCTTATTTGCTTTATCACTAAGTAATTTTTATTTTCTGTTCTTAGCTGTTTTCTATCATTAGTTATGGGTAGGAAATGCAAAATACCAAAAAAATTAGTTGTACCTACTAAACCAATGGTTGAAGAACCACCCAAAATCTATCACACTGCTGAAGCTTATTACTTGGATCATCTTCGATCCCTATGTGCTCATGCTGAAACCCCAACTAGCTTAGTTGAGGGCAAATCTTTAGATGAGCATGCTTGTTATGTGCGACACCGAATATCTGAAAAAGGGAAAACTTTACTGGATCAAATTCATCGTTTGCAATGCTATGCTTGGAATTTATGTGAAATATATGATTATACGTGTTGTTCTGAAGACCCTAAGAAACACCTTCCCTACCAATGTTTGTTTAGTGATAATGGAATCGTACCCTCTTATGCTAAGGGTGTTTATAGTTACTATGATGTTCAACAAATTGAAGAATTTGTTGTTTTTAAGGGTGCTTACGAAATTGCTTCTTTGATTGAAAAGTATGATGCTACTCTTTACAAATCTGAAATTTTTGCCATACTTAAATATTGCTATGATAATTATGCTTCTAATGCCTATGTTGAACCATATATTGAGTACTACTCCGCTGTCCAAGAAGAGACTAATATTTTGTAGGAGTCTATGGAAGAAGAAATTGATGAAACTGTGAGCTCATTGGATGAAAAAGATGAGGAGGAGAGCGAAGAACAAAAAGAGGAAGAGCGGATTAGCTACCCGTGCCCACCTTATAATGAGAGTAACTCTTCAACTCATACATTTTTTAATTTCCCTTCGTGCTTACCGGAGGATGATTGCAATGATGATTGTTATGATCTCGTTGATTCTTTTGAAATATCCCTTTTTGATGATGCTTGCTATGCTTGTGGCCAAGATGCCAATATGAATTATGCTTATGGAGATGAACTTGCTATGGTTCCTTATGTCAAACATGAAATTGTTGCTATTGCACCCACACATGATAGTCCTATTATCTTTTTGAATTCTCCAAACTACACTATATCGGAGAAGTTTGCACTTATTAAGGATTATATTGATGGGTTTCCTTTTACCATTGCACATGATGATTTTGATGAATATAATATGCATGTGCTTGCTGCTCCTACTTGCAATTATTATGAGATAGGAACTATATCTCCATGTCTCTATGTTTCCAATATGATAGAATTGCAAGAAACTGTTTATACCATGCATTGGCCTTTACTATGTGTGCATGAATAGTTCTTTTATGACATGTCAATGCATAGGAAGAGAGTTAGACTTCGTCATTACATTATATATGTTACTTTGTGCTCACCACTAAAATACAAATCATTGTTAATTAAAATTGCCTTTGATATACCTTGGGATCCGGGTGGATCCATTACTTGAGCACTATATGCCTAGCTTAATGGCTTTAAAGAAAGCGCTGCCAGGGAGACAACCCGGAAGTTTTAGAGAGTCATTTATTTCTGTTGAGTGCTTTTATATAGTTTAAAAACAACAAAAATAAAGAGGGGAACCCAAAACTTTTTCAAAAAGGAAAGCGAAAGTGAGAAAGACAAGCATTGTTGAAGTGGGAGCTAGCCTTGAACTTTGTTCATGCTCACAGAAACTTTGTGAATCTTGATTACAGAAACTTTTCAACAAAAATAATTATCCCCTTGTACAATTCCATTGTAATATAAAAATAATGTGCCAAGGTTTGCCTTTAGGATGTTTACATTTGCTTGATGGTTTGTACGGTGCAGGACAGAAACTTTGGCTGTAGTGCGCGATTTTACATTTTTTGCTGGAATGTCAAATGGTTCAGATTCTTTTTGCACTGTATTCCCATAAATTTTTTTTATTTTTCCTAATTTTGGTACAATTTTTCAAGTATCAGAAGTATGGTGAATGTTCAGATTATTACAGACTGTTCTGTTTTAGACAGATTCTGTTTTTGATGCATAGTTTGCTTGTTTTGATGAAACTATCGATTCATATCAGTGGATTAAGCCATGGAAAAGTTATATTACAGTAGACACAATTCAAAAACAAAATATTAATTGGTTTGCAACAGTACTTAGAGTAGTGATTTGCTTTATTATACTAACGGATCTTACCGAGTTTTCTGTTGAAGTTTTGTGTGGATGAAGTGTTCGATGATCGAGAAGGTCTCGATGTGAGAAGAAGGAAGAGAGGCAAGAGCTCAAGCTTGGGGATGCCCGAGGCACCCCAAGTAAATATTCAAGGAGACTCAAGCGTCTAAGCTTGGGGATGCCCCGGAAGGCATCCCCTCTTTCTTCAACAAGTATCAGTATGTTTTCGGATTCGTTTCGTTCATGCGATATGTGCAATCTTGGAGCGTCTTTTGCATTTAGTTTTCATTTTTATTTTATGCGCCATGCTGGTATGAGATAGTCCTTGGTTGATTTATAGAATGCTCTTTGCACTTCACTTATATCTTTTGAGTATGGCTTTATATAATGCTTCATGTGCTTCACTTATATAATTTGAAGTTTCGATTTCCTATTTCTCTTTACATAGACAACCGCCATTTGTAGAATGCTCTTTTGGTTCACTTATATTTGTTAGAGCATGGGCATATATTTTGTAGAAAGAATTGAACTCTCTTACTTCACTTATATCTATTTGGAGAGATGACAGGAATTGGTCATTTACATGGTTAGTCATAAAATCCTACATAAAACTTGTAGATCACTGAATATGATGTGTTTGATTCCTTGCAATAGTTTTGCGATATAAAGATGGTGATATTAGAGTCATGCTAGTGGGTAGTTGTGGATTGTAGAAATACTTGTGTTGAGGTTTGTGATTCCCGTAGCATGCACGTATGGTTAACCGTTATGTAACGAAGTTGGAGCATGAGGTATTTATTGATTGTCTTCCTTATGAGTGGCGGTCGGGGACGAGCGGTGGTCTTTTCCTACCAATCTATCCCCTAGGAGCATCTGCGTAGTACTTTGTTTCGATGACTAATAGATTTTTTCAATAAGTATGTGAGTTCTTTAAGACTAATGTTGAGTCCATCGATTATACGCACTCTCACCCTTCCATCATTGCTAGCCTCTCTAGTATCGCGCAACTTTCGCCGGTACCATAAACCCACCATATACCTTCCTCAAAACAGCCACCATACCTACCTATCATGGCATTTCCATAGCCATTCCAAGATATATTGCCATGCAACTTTCATCATCATCATATACATGACTTGAGCATTCATTGTCATATCGCTTTGCATGATCGTAAGATAGCTAGCATGATGTTTTCATGGCTTGTACGTTTTTTGATGCCATTGCTACGCTAGATCATTGCACATCCCGGTACACCACCAGAGGCATTCATATAGAGTCTTATCCTTGTTCTAGATATCGAGTTGTAATATTGAGTTGTAAGTAAATAAAAGTGTGATGATCATCATTATTAGAACATTGTCCCATGTGAGGTTATCAAAATAAAAGTGGCCAAAGAAGCCCCCCCAAAAAAGAGAGAGGCCAAAGAAGCCTACAAAAAAAAGAAAAAAAAAGAAAAAAGAGAGAGAAAAAGAGAGAAGGGGCAATGCTACTATCCTTTTACCACACTTGTGCTTCAAAGTAGCACCATGTTCTTCATATAGAGAGTCTCTTGAGTTATCACTTTCATATACTAGTGGGAAATTTCATTATAGAACTTGGCTTGTATATTCCAACGATGGGCTTCCTCAAATGCCCTAGGTCTTCATGAGCAAGCAGGTTGGATGCACACCCACTTAGTTTCAGTTTGAGCTTTCATATACTTATAGATCTAGTGCATCCGTTGCATGGCAATCCCTACTCACTCACATTGATATCTATTGATGGGCATCTCCATAGCCCGTTGATACGCCTAGTTGATGTGAGACTATCTTCTCCTTTTTGTCTTCTCCACAACCACCATTCTATTCCACCTATAGTGCTATGTCCATGGCTCACGCTCATGTATTGCGTGAAAGTTAAAAAGGTTTGAGAACGTCAAAAGTATGAAACAATTGTTTGGCTTGTCATCGGGGTTGTGCATGATGTGAGTATTTTGTGTGGTGAAGATGGAGCAAAGCCAGACTATATGATTTTGTAGGGATAACTTTCTTTGGCATTGTTATTTTGAAAAGACATGATTGCTTTATTAGTGAGCTTCAAGTATTATTGTTTTCATGTCAAATGATAGACTATTGCTTTGAATCACTCGTATGTTAATATTCATGCCATGATTAGATTACATGATCAAGATTATGCTAGGTAGCATTCCACATCAAAAATTATCTTTTTTATCATTTACCTACTCAAGGACGAGGAGAAATTAAGCTTGGGGATGCTGATACGTCTCCGTCGTATGTATAATTTTTTATTGTTCCATGCCAATATTCTACAACTTTCATATACTTTTGGCAACTTTTTATACTATTTTTGGGACTAAAATATTGATCCAGTGCCCAGTGCCAGTTCCTGTTTGTTGCATGTTTTTTGTTTCGCAGAATATCCATATCAAACGGAGTCCAAATGGGATAAAAATTGATGGAGATTTTCTTTGGAATATATATGATTTTTGGGAAGAAAAATCCACGCGAGACGGTGGCTGAGGTGGCCACGAGGCAGGGGGCGCGCCTGCCCCCCTGGGCGCGCCCCTGACCCTCGTGGGCCACCCGTAAGGCGGTTGATGCCCTTCTTTCTCCGCAAGAAACCTAATATCCGGATAGAGATGGTGTTAAAATTTCAGCCCAATCGGAGTTACGGATCTCCGGGAATATAAGAAACGGTGGAAGGGAAGAATCTGAGAATGCAGAAACAGAGAGAGACAAAGAGACAGATCCAATCTCGGAGGGGCTCTTGCCCCTCCCGTGCCATGGAGGCCATGGACCAGAGGGGAACCCTTCTCCCATCTAGGGAGGAGGTCAAGGAAGAAGAAGAAGGAGGGGGGCTCTCTCCCCCTCGCTCCCGGTGGCACCGGAGTGCCACCAGGGGCCATCATCATCACCGCGATCTACACCAACACCTCCGCCATCTTCACAAACAACTCCATCACCTTCCCCACTCTATCTACAGCGGTCCACTCTCCCGCAACCCGCTGTACCCTATACTTGAACATGGTGCTTTATGCTTCATATTATTATCCAATGATGTGTTGCCATCCTATGATGTCTGAGTAGATTTTCGTTGTCCTATCGGTGGTTGATGAATTGCTATGGTTGATTTAATTTGCTTGTGGTTATGTTGCTATCCTTTTGTGCCCATCATATGATTGCACGCGTGGATCACACCCTAGGGTTAGTTGTATGTTGATAGGACTATGTATTGGAGGGCAAGAGTGACAGAAGCTTCAACCTAGCATAGAAATTGATGCATACGGGATTGAAGGGAGACCAATATATCTTAATGCTATGGTTGGGTTTTAACTTAATGAACATTAGTAGTTGCGGATGCTTGCTAATAGTTCCAATCATAAGTGCATAGAATTCCAAGTCAGGGATGACATGCTAACAGTGGCCTCTCCCACATAATACTTGCTATCGGTCTAGTAAAGTAGTCAATTGCTTAGGGGCAATTTCACAACTCCTACCACCACTTTTCCACACTCGCTATATTTACTTTATTGCTTCTTTACTTACAACAGCCCCTACTTTTTATTTACGTAATCTTTATTACCTTGCAAACCTATCCAACAACACCTACAAAGTACTTCTAGTTTCATACTTGTTCTAGGTAAAGCGAATGTCAAGCGTGCGTAGAGTTGTGTCGGTGGTTGATAGAACTTGAGGGAATATTTGTTCTACCTTTAGCTCCTCGTTGGGTTCGACACTCTTACTTATCGAGAACTGTTGCGATCCCCTATACTTGTGGGTTATCAGCCACGAGGTAGGGGCGCATGCCTGCCCCCCGCCCCCAGACGCACCCTCCACCCTCGTGGGCCCCCTGTTGCTCCACCGACGTACTTCTTCCTATATATACCCACGTACCCCCAAATGATTAGATACGGAGCCAAAACCATAATTTCAGCGCCGTAACTTTCTGTATCAATGAGATCCCATCTTGGGGCCTGTTCCGGAGCTCCGCCGGAGGGGGCATCAATGACGGAGGGCTTCTACATCAACACCATAGCCTCTCCGATGAAGTGTGAGTAGTTTACTTCAGACCTACAGGTCCATAGTTAGAAGCTAGATGGCTTCTTCTCTCTTTTTGGATCTCAATACAATGTTCTCGCCCTCTCTTGTGTAGATCTATTCGATGTAATCTTCTTTTTGCAGTGTGTTTATTGAGATCGAATATGAATAATGTTTGAATCTTCTCTGAATTATTTTATGTACATTCGTTATCTTTGCAAGTCTCTTTGAATTATCAGTTTGGTTTGGCCTACTAGATTGATCTTTCTTGCAATGGGATAAGTGCTTAGCTTTGGGTTCAACCTTGCGGTGTCCTTTCCCGGTGACAGTAAGGGCAGCAAGGCACGTATTGTATTGTTTCCATCGAGGATAACAAGATGGGGTTTTATTCATATTGCATGAGTCTATGCCTCTACATCATGTCATCTTTCTTAAGGGGTTACTCTGTTTTTTAATTAATACTCTAGATGCATGGTGGATAGCGGTCGATGAGTGGAGTAATAGTAGTAGATGCAGGCAGGAGTCCGTCTACTTGTCTCGGACGTGATGCCTATATACATGACATACGTAGATATTCTCATAACTATGCTCAATTCTGTCAATTACTCAACAATAATTTGTTCACCCACCATAGAATACTTATGCTCTCGAGAGAAGCCACTAGTGAAACCTATGGCCCACGGGTCTATCTTTATCATATTAATCTCCTACTACTTAGTTATTTAATTTGCCATTTATTTGCCTTTATTTTACTTTGCATCTTTATCATAAAAATACCAAAAATATTATCTTATCATATCTATCAGATCTCACTCTTGTAAGTGGCCCTATAGGGATTGACAACCCCTATTTGTGTTGGTTGCGAGGATTTATTTGTTTTGTGCAGGTGCGAGGGACTCGCGCATAGCCTCCTACTGGATTGATACCTTGGTTCTCAAAAACTAAGGGAAATACTTACGCTACTTTTCGGTATCATCCCTTCCTCTTCGGGGAAAACCAATGCAATGCTAAAAGAAGTAGCAAGAAGGATTTCTGGCGCCGCTGCCGGGGAGGTCTACGCAAAAGTCAACATACCAAGTACCCATCACATACCCTTATCTCCCGCATTACATTATTTGCCATTTGCCTCTCGTATTCCTCTCCCCCCAATTCACCCTTGCCGTTTTATTCACCCTCTCTCTCTCTATCCTCCCTCTCTTTCTCTATTTTCCCCTTTTTTGTCCGCTTGCTTTTTGTTTGCTTGTGTGTTAGTTTGCTTGTTTGTCGCGATGGCTCAAGATAATACTAAATTGTGTGACTTCACCAATACCAACAACAATAATTTTATTAGCACTCCGATTGCTCCTCTTACCGATGCTGAATCTTGTGAAATTAATACTGCTTTGCTGAATCTTGTCATGAAAGATCCGTTCTCCGGCCTTCCTAGTGAAGATGTCGCAACCCATCTAAATAGCTTCGTTGATTTGTGTGACATGCAAAAGAAGAAAGATGTGGATAATAATATTGTTAAATTGTAGCTATTTCCTTTTTCGCTTAGAGATCATGCTAAAGCTTGGTTTTCGTCTTTGCCTAAAAATAGTATTGATTCATGGAATAAGTGCAAAGATGCTTTTATCTCTAAGTATTTTCCTCCCGCTAAAATCATCTCTCTTAGAAACGATATTATGAACTTTAAGCAACTTGATCATGAACATGTTGCACAAGCTTGGGAGAGAATGAAATTAATGATACATAATTGCCCTACTCATGGTTTAAATTTGTGGATGATTATACAAAAATTTTATGCTGGATTGAATTTTGCTTCTAGAAATCTTTTGGATTCGGACGCGGGAGGGCACTTTTATGGAAATCACCTTAGGAGAAGCTACTAAACTCCTAGATAATATTATGGTTAATTATTCTCAATGGCATACTGAAAGATCTACTAATAAAAAGGTGCATGCGATAGAAGAAATTAATTTTTTGAGTGGAAAGATGGATGAACATATGAAATTATTTGCTAATAAGAGTGTTTCTTATGATCCTAATGATATACCCTTGTCTACTTTGATTGAGAATAATAATGAATCTATGGATGTGAATTTTGTTGGTAGGAACAATTTTGGTAATAATGTGTATAGAGGAAATTTCAATCCTAGGCCTTATCCTAGTAATCCCTCTAATAATTATGGTAATTCCTACAACAATTCTTATGGAAATTATAATAAGATGCCCTCTGATTTTGAATCTAATATTAAAGAATTTATTACTTCACAAACGAATTTTAATGCTATGATTGAAGAAAAATTGCTTAAGATTGATGATTTGGCTGGGAATGTTGATAGAATTTCTCTTGATGTTGATTCTTTGAAACTTAGATCTATTCCACCTAAGCATGATATCAATGAGCCTCTCAAATCCATGAGAATTTCCATTGATGAGTGCAAAGAAAGAACCGCTAGGATGCGTGCTAAGAAAGATGCCTTTATAAAAGCGTGTTCTTCTAGTTCCTATGAAAATAATGATGAAGATCTAAAAGTTATTGATGTGCCCCCTATTAAATATTTGTTTTGCAAATATGATAGGACTGAATATGATCCACCTTTACCTAGAAGGCATTCCAAGAATTCTGAATCTTTTGATCTTGATGCTAAATTTGATAAAAGTGGGATAGAAGAAATTAAAACCCTAGATGTTGCTAAACCCACTATTATGGATTTCAAGGAATTTAACTATGAAAATTGCTCTTTGATTGATTGTATTTCCTTGTTGCAATCCGTTCTTAATTCTCATCATGCTTATAGTCAAAATAAAGTGTTTACTAAACATATCGTTGATGCCTTGATGCAATCTTATGAAGAAAAACTTGAATTGGAAGTTTCTATCCCTAGAAAACTTTATGATGAGTGGGAACCAACTATTAAAATGAAAATTAAATATCATGAATGCTATGCTTGATGTGATTTGGGTGCTAGTGTTTCCACGATTCCAAAGACTTTGTGTGATTTGTTAGGTTTCCGTGATTTTGATGATTGCTCTCTAAACTTACACCTTGAGGATTCCACTATTAAGAAACCTATGGGAATAATTAATGATGTTCTTATTGTTGCAAATAGGAATTATGTGCCCGTAGATTTTATTGTTCTTGACATAGATTGCAATCCTTCATGTCCTATTATTCTTGGTAGACCTTTCCTTAGAATGATTGGTGCAATTATTGATATGAAGGAAGAAAATATTATATTCAATTTCCATTAAGGAAAGGCATGGAACACTTTCCTAGGAAGAAAATTAAATTACCATATAAATCTATTATGAGAGCCACTTATGGATTGCCTACCAAACATGGCAATACCTAGATCTATTCTTGCTTGTTATGCCTAGCTAGGGGCGTTAAACGATAGCGCTTGTTGGGAGGCAACCCAATTTTATTTTTATTCCTTGCTTTTTGCTCCTGCTTAGTAATAAATAAATTATTTAGCCTCTGTTTTGGTTGTGTTTTTTGTGTTTAATTAGTGTTTGTGCCAAGTAGAACCGTTGGGAAGACTTGGGGAAAGTCTTGTTGAACTTGCTGTAAAAAACAGAAACTTTAGCGCTCACGAGAACTGCTGTAATTTTTATTTGGAAAGTGATATTTAGTTAATTATTTTTGAAGATGATTAATAGATAAATTACACACGTCCAGCAATTTATTTTAGAATTTTTGGGGTTCCAGATCTTGCGCTAGCTACAGATTACTACAGACTGTTCTGTTTTTGACAGATTCTGTTTTGCGTGTGTTGTTTGCTTATTTTGATGAATCTATGGCTAGTAAATTAGTTTATAAACCATAGAGAAGTTGGAATAAAGTAGTTATAACACCCATATAAATAAATAATGAGTTCATTACAGTACCTTGAAGTGATCTTTTTCTTTTCTTTCGCTAACGGAGCTCACAAGATTTTCTACTTTAAGTTTTGTGTTGTGAAGTTTTCAAGTTTTGGGTAAAGATTTGATGGAATACGGAAGAAGGAGTGGCAAGAGCCTAAGCTTGGGGATGCCCATGGCCACCCATCTCTCTCTTTTT
>NC_053023.1:238676796-238697506 GCF_003073215.2 Triticum urartu | reverse complement strand
CCCGTTGTATTCGAACGTTAGAATCTATCACACCCGATCATCATGTGGTGCTTCGAAAAAATGAACCTTCGCAACGGTGCACAGTTAGGGGGGACACTTTCTTGAAATTATTGCGAGGGATCATCTTATTTAAGCTACCATCGTTCTAAGCAAATATGATGTAAAACATGATAAACATCACATGCAATCAAATAGTGACATGATATGGCCAATGTCATTTTTCTCCTTTTGATCTCCATCTTCGGGGCGCCATGATCATCATCGTCACCGGCATGACACCATGATCTCCATCATCGTGTCTTCATGAAGTTGTCTCACCAACTATTACTTCTACTACTATGGCTAACGGTTAGCAATAAAGTAAAGTAATTACATGGCGTTTTCATTGACACGCAAGTCATACAATAAATTAAGATAACTCATATGGCTCCTGCCGGTTGTCATGCTCATCGACATGCAAGTCGTGATTCCTATTACAAGAACATGATCAATCTCATACATCACATATATAATTCATCACATCCTTTTGGCCATATCACATCACACGGCATATGCTGCAAGAACAAGTTAGACGTCCTCTAACTGTTGTTGCAAATTTTACGTGGCTGCTATAGGTTTCTAGCAAGAACGTTTCTTACCTACGCCAAAACCACAATGTGATATGCTAATTTATATTTACCCTTCATAAGGACCCTTTTCATCGAATCCGATCCGACTAAAGTGGGAGAGACAAACACCCGCTAGCCACCTTATGCAACTAGTGCATGTCAGTCGGTGGAACCTGTCTCACATAAGTGTATGTGTAAGGTCGGTCCGGGCCGCTTCATCCCACGATGCCGCTGAATCAAGATAAGACTAGTAACTGGCAAGTAAATTTACAAAATCAACACCCACAACAACTTGTGTTCTACTCGTGCATAGAAACTACGCATAGAGCTAGCTCATGATGCACTGTTGGGAATCGTTGCAGAAATTAAAAAAATTCTACGCATCACCAAGATCAATCTATGGAGTTTACTAGCAACGAGAGGGGAGTGCATCTTCATATCTTTGAAGATCGCGATGCGGACAGTGTTACAACGACGCGGATTGAAAGGAGTCGTACTCGTAGCGATTCATGATCGCGGTTGATTCCGATCTACGCCGCCGATGACGGTGCCTCCGTGTTCAACACACGTACAGCCCGGGGACGTCTCCTCCTTCTTGATCCAGCAAGGGGGAAGTAGAGAGTTGAGGGAGAGCTTCGCAGCACTACGGCGTGGTGGCGGTGGAGCTCGTGGTTATCCGGCAGAGCGTCGGCTAAGCGTAGGAGGAGGAGAAGGTGTAGGAAGGGGGAGGGCTGCGCCAGGAGAAGGGGTGCGGTTGCCCTCCCCCCCACTATTTATAGGGGAGGGGAGAGGGGTTCGGGCCCCTAGATCCATCAAAGGGGGCAGCGGGCCCCCTTAGGGTTTCCAACTAGGGGGACGCCCGCCCGGGGGGGCAGCGACCCCCTAGGGTTTCCAACCCGGCGCCATGGGCCCTTGGGGGGGGGCGCACCAGCCCACTAAGGGGCTGGTTCCCACCCAACTACAGCCCATTAGGTCCTTCGGGGCAAGGTGGACCCGCCGAACCCCTTCGGTGGTCCCGGTACAATACCGATAAACCCCGAAACCTTTCCGGTGACTGAAACTGGACTTCCCATATATAAATCTTCACCTCCGGACCATTCCGGAACTCCTCGTGACGTCCGGGATCTCACCCGGGACTCCGAAACAACTTTCAGTAAGCCACATATATTCCCATTAACTCTAGCGTCTCGAACCTTAAGTGTGTAGACCTACGGGTTCGGGAACTATGCAGACATGACCGAGACATCTCTCCGGGCAATAACCAACAGCGGGATCTGGATACCCATGTTGTCTCCCACATGTTCCACGATGATCTCATCAGATGAACCACTATGTCAAGGATTCAATCAATCCCGTATACGATTCCCTTTGTCTATCGGTATAGCAGTTGCCCGAGATTCGATCGTCGGTATACCGATACCTTGTTCAATCTCGTTACGGCAAGTCTCTTTACTTGTTCCATAACACATCATCCTGTGACCAACCCCTTAGTCACATTGAGCTCATTACGATGATGTCTTACCGAGTGGGCCCAGAGATACCTCTCCATCATACAGAGTGACAAATCCCAGTCTCGATTCGTGCCAACCCAACAGATACTTTCGGGGATACCCGTAGTGTACCTTTATAGCCACCCAGTTACGTTGTGACGTTTGGCACGCCCAAAGTACCCTTACAGTATCCGGGAGTTGCACAATCCCATGGTCTAAGGAAAATATACTTGACATTAGAAAAGCTTTAGCAGACGAACTACACGATCTTGTGCTATGCTTAGGATTGGGTCTTGTCCATCACATCATTATCCTAATGATGTGATCACGTTATCAATGACATCCTATGTCCATGGTTAGGAAACCTTAACCATCTATTGATCAATGAGCTAGTCAACTAGAGGCTCATTAGGGACATGTTGTGGTCTATGTATTCACACATGTATTACGATTTCCGGATAACACAATTATAGCATGAACAATAGACAATTATCATGAACAAGGAAATATAATAATAACCATTTTATTATTGCCTCTAGGGCCTATTTCCAACACCTAAACCATCATATTATGTTGCAAACATCTTGACGCTTAAGCATCCACTACCCGAAGTATCAAATGACGAGCCATTCAAATGCTTTGTTGATCAAGTTGCAATTGAGGTATGTGAAATGGATGTTGAAGTAAAGAAGTTATATGGTAAGCTTCCCACTAAACAATAGGATGTATTTGAGTAATCTCTTGAAATTGAGATCAGGTTGAACAATTTTAATGCTTTATGTGATCTAGGTACTAGTGTTTTTACTAGCCCTAAGTCTGTTTATGAATCTCAATCTTGATCCTTTTTGTTACTAGTGAAGTTAAGTTCAACATGATCAATTCTACCTTCACACAAGTATTAGGGATTAAGCACAAAGCAGTCATTCAAATAAATGATTTCCCTATCATGATCGATCTTGTCATCATTGATATGTTTGAAGATCCCATTGCACTTATTATACTAGGTAGGCCATTCCTAAGGACCATAAAAGCTACCATTAATGTCTTTGAAGGAAATGTGAGATATGAACATTTCCCCATGAGAAATAAGATGAAGATATATGTAGGATACGATATCATCGTAAATGCCAGAGACTACAGTCTAGGCATTCTTTCACAAAAAGAGAAGTAATCATCACTACGGTCGAGCTAACTGAAGAGCGCTTCATGGGAGGCAAGCCTATGTGAATAAGATAGATGTAACACCCCTGTATTTTGAGCTACAATAACCTCTGTGATTAAGCTAAATCATTTTGCTAATCAATGCTTGATCTCCTTCTAATCCATATCTCATTTCAAATTCTCTTTGAATTCAATTTCAATTAACAGGTGAATTTGAGAAATTCACAAACATGAAAACAAAAGTGTTCAAAGTGTGACAAATAATCCATAACTAATGATGGTAGTGAACCAATATTTTTTTAAAAGTTTCTAAGTGCCTTATAATAATTAAAATAGTACCCTAAACAATAATTTTAATTTTTTCAATATAAAAATTCTAAACTATTTTATTTAAGTGCCAAACTTATTGTGGCAGTGGCCTAATTTATAACACCATTTTAGGTGTAAGTTTTACATTTTAAAACTATTTTTTAAAAGTAATAGAAAACATAAGTTTTAATAAAAAGAAAAAGAAAAAATGAAAAAGAAAAGAGAGAGGGCCCCCTGGGCCTTAGTTCCCCCAGTCGGCCCAACCCAGCGGCCCGGCTCCCCTAATCGTCTTCCCCTGTTCACCCGACCATGCGGGCACTCGGTTGCCAGCGGACCCCCTCGCCAACTCCGACGAGGAGGATAAGGCCGCCACCTCTCCCCCTGGAACCCTAGCTTCCTCCCCAGATCCACACGCTCGCCCTCTCCCTCGCTCCCTCTCTTCACCGCTCCCCCCTCTTGAGATCCGCTGCGCCCGCCGCCATGGCCAAGCTCGCCGCGCACTCCGATCTCCCCACGCACTAGGACCATGCCCTTCCACCTCGACGTCCACGAGCCCGCACATGGGCCGGGAGCCACCGGAGCGCTCGCAGCGCCTCCGCCTTCCTCCTCGGGCCGCCACACGCACATACGTCTCCAACGTATCTATAAATTTTGATTGTTCCATGCTATTATATTATCTGTTTTCGATGTTTTATATGCATTAATATGCTATTTTATATTATTTTTGGGACTAACTTATTAACACAGAGACCAGTGCCAGTTTCTGTTTTTTCGTTGTTTTTGAGTTTTACAAAAATGGAATATCAAACGGAGTCCAAACAGAATAAACTTTACAACGGTTTTTCTTGGACTAGAAGACACACATAGGACTTGGATAGGAAGGCAGAAGAGTCCCGAGGGCTCCACAAGACCTCACGGTGCGCCTGCCCCCTGGCTTGTGGGCCCCTCGGAACTCCTCCAACCCTAATTCTTGGCCTATAAATTCAGAAATATTCCCAAATGACCAAAAGCGTCCACCAGAATACTTTCCCTCCGTTGTAACCTTCTGTTCTCGTGAGATCCCATCATGGGGCCTTTTTCGGCATCCTGCCGGAGGGGGAATCGATCACGGAGGGCTTCTACATCAACTCTATTTCCCTTCCGATGAAGCGTGAGTAGTTTACCACAGACCTATGGGTCCATATCTAGTAGCTAGATGGCTTCTTCTCTCTCTTTGATCCTCAATACCATGTTCTCCTAGATGTTCTTGGAGATCTATTGGATATAATATTATTTTGCGGTGTGTTTGTCGAGATCCAATGAATTGTGGATTTATGGTCAGTTTATGTATGAATATTATTTGAATCTTCTCTGAATTCTTATATGCATGACTTGATATCTTTGTATTTCTCTTCGAATTATCAGTTTGGTTTGGCCAACTAGATTGGTTCTTCTTGCAATGGGAGAGGTGCTTAGTTTTGGGTTCAATCTTGCGGTGATCTCACCTAGTGACAAAGTAGGGGTAGCGAGACATGTATTGTATTGTTGCCATCAAGGGTAAAAAGATGGGGTTTTCATCATATTGTGTGAGTTTATCCCTCTACATCATGTCATCTTACTTAAGGCGTTACTCCGTTCTTATGAACTTAATACTCTAGATGCATGCTGGATAGCGGTCGATGTTTGGACTAGTAGTAGTAGATGCAGGCAGGAGTCGATCTAGTTGACACGGACATGATGCCTATATTCATGATAATTGCCTTGGATATCGTCATAACTTTGCGCTTTTCTATCAATTGCTCGACAGTAATTTGTTCACCCACCGTATTATTATCCTTCAAGAGAGAAGCCTCTAGTGAAACCTATGGCCCTCAGCTCTATTTCCATAATATATGTTCATATCTATAAACCAAAAAACCCAAAAATACCTTGCTGCAATTTATTTGTTTTTACTTTGTTTTTACGTTTAGTAATCTTTTATATCTATCTCTATCAGATATCACCTTTGCAAGTGACCGTGAAGGGATTGACAACCCCTTTATCATGTTGGGTGCAAGTGTTTGATTGTTTGTGCAGGTGCATAGATTGGAGACTTGCATGTATCTCCTACTGGATTGATACCTTGGTTCTTAACTGAGGGAAATACTTATCTCTACTTTGAAGCATCACCCTTTCCTCTCCAAGGGAAAAACTAACACAAGCTCAAGAAGTAGCACACGCCGTCACCGTCCCGCTTTGAACTCGGTCTCCTCGAGCCACGCCGCCCCCTCCTCAGCAATGCCAGTGAGCCCCGCGCCATCTCCCCTCTCCCTCTGCCCTCACTGTGCCCGTAGCTCCTCCTCGATGCCATAGACGCACACCTGAAAGTGCAACTATCCCTGGGTGGTTTTGGTAATGCCTAACAACATATAGTTCATTGAGCTAATGCTATTTCAAGATAAACATTTTAGGAAAGCCGAATGATTGGCATGGCATGGATGAGAAAAGTGGATCCCTCAAAATTCTAAGGACAAAGAATTGGCTCAAGCTCAAAGCTCAGGACTCTACATTTTTCATTTTAAGTGGTCCAATATTACATTGAGTCCATAGGAAAAGCCAATACTATTAAGAGGGGATGAGGTGTTGCTTAATGAGTTTCTTGCTCAAAGTGCTTAGTGATATGCTCCAAAATCCCTCAACTACTTTCTCACATCCACATATGTCCCAAACCAAAAGTCAAACTCGGCCCCACCGAAACTTTCTATCCGGCGCCACCGAGTTCAGTTGACATAGCCACTGCCAGAAACCCTAGTCTTTTCGGTCTCACAGATAGGGATCTCGGTCTCACCGGGATGGGATTGTAATCTCTCTGTTTCCCTTCGTAATGTTTCGGTCCAACCGAGATGAGCGATCAGTCCCACCGAGATTGCAATGCAAACTCTTTGTTTCCCTTCCGTAACGTTTTGGTCCAACCGAGATGAGTGAATCGGTCCCACCGAGTTTACCTGGCCAACTCTCTGTTAGTCCATTACCAAAATCGGTCTCACCGAGTTTGTGTAATCGGTCTCATCGAGATTACGTTATGCCCTAACCCTAACAAAATCGGTCCCACCGAGTTGACATGTCAGTCCCACCAAAAATCCTAACGTTCACATTTTAAACTAAATCGGCCTGACCGAGTTTCATGATGCGGCCCACCGATTTTGGTGATTTGTGTGTAACGGTTAGATTTTTGTGGAGGCTATTTATACCCCTCCACCCACTCTTCATTCATGGAGAGAGCCATCAGAACATGCCTACACTTCCAACATATATTTTCTGAGATAGAACCACCTACACTTGTGTTGAGGTCAAGATATTCCACTCCAACCACATAAATCTTGATCAATAGCCTTCCCCAAGTTGCTTTCCACTCAAATCATCTTTCCACCAAATCCAAATCCTATGAGAGAGAGGAGTTGAGTGTTGGGGAGACTATCATTTGAAGCACAAGAGCAAGGAGTTCATCATCAACACACCATCTATTACCTTTTGGGGAGTGGTGTCTCCGAGATTGGTTAGGTGTCACTTGGGAGCCTCCATCAAGATTGTGGAGTTGAACCAAGGAGTTTGTAAGGGAAAGGAGATCGCCTACTTCGTGAAGATCTACCCGAGTGAGGCAAGTCCTTCGTGGGCAATGGCCATGGTGGGATAGACAAGGTTGCTTCTTCGTGGAGCCCTCCGTGGACTCGTGCAACCGTTACCCTTCGTGGGTTGAAGTCTCCATCAACGTGGATGTACGATAGCACCACCTATCGGAACCACGCCAAAAATCTCCATGTCTCCAATTGCGTTTGCACACTTCAAAATCCTCCCTTTACCTTCATATGCAATTGTTTTACTTTCCGCTGCTATACTCTTAGAATTGCATGTGTAGGTTGATTGCTTGACTTGTGCTAAGTTGCTAAAATCTGCCAAGAACTAAAATTGGGAAAAGGCTACATTTTTATTTGGTCAAGTAGTCTAATCACCCCCCCCCATCTAGACATACTTTCGATCCTACAGGTGGTATCAGAGCTTTGGTCTCCATTTGCTTTGATTTCCATAGCTTTTGGTGGTCATAGCCTTGGTTTCACAACCTAGGAGAGTATGGTGTCTAGCGAGGGAAATTACCACCGTAGAGGTCCTTACTTTGATGGTACAAATTTTGCTAGTTGGAAGCATAAGATGAAAATGCATATTCTTGGACATAACCCCGCCGTTTGGGCTATTGTTTGTATTGGCTTGCAAGGTGAATTCTTCGATGGGAGAGAACCAAACTATGAAGTTATCGTGGAAGAGTTGAAGATGCTACAATACAATGCTCAAGCTTGTGATATTCTCTTCAACGGATTATGCCCCGAAGAATTCAACAAAATCAGCCGTCTTGAGAATGCAAAGGAAATTTGGGATACTTTGATTGATATGCACGAAGGTACCGAATCTGTCAAGGAATCCAAATTGGATGTGCTTCAAAGTCAGCTTGACAAGTTCAAAATGAAGGATGGTGAAGGCGTCGCTGAAATGTACTCTAGGCTTGCTCTCATCACAAATGAGATTGCCGGCTTAGGAAGAGAAGAGATGACCGATAGATTCATCGTCAAGAAGATCCTAAGAGCCTTGGATGGAAAATATGATACCGTGCGCACATTGATCCAAATGATGCCCAATTACAAAGACCTCAAGCCAACGGAAGTTATTGGAAGAATTGTTGCTCATGAGATGTCACTCAAGGATAAGGAAGAGATTCACAACAAGTCAAGTGGTGCTTACAAAGACTCGTGTGATTCTCCCACATCATCAAGTGAGAAGAAAACCTTCAATGAAGAATTGAGTCTAATGGTGAAGAACTTCAACAAGTTCTACAAGAGTAGAAGCAAGGAAAGAAGTTCCAAGTCAAGGTCCTACAATGACAAAAGATCTTCTAGTCGTGAGCGTAATTGCTACAATTGTGGAAGACCCTGACATTATTCCAATGAGTGCACGGCTCCCTACAAAAGAAGAGAAGATTCTCCCTACAAAAGAAGAAGTAGAAGAGAAGAATCACCATCAAGAGAGAGAAGGAGTAGAGATGATCGTTATGAATCGAAGATACTCACGGAGAAGCAAGGATTCGGAAAGGAAGGAAAAATCATCAAGGAGCTACACAAGACGAAGACATCAAGCTCATGTTGGTGAATGGGTATCCGGCTCCGACTCCGACAGCCACTCCGAGAGAAGTTTATCACTCCGACTCCGAAGATACTCAAGATGAAGGTGTTGCCGGTCTAGCACTTGTGTCAACCAACTCCTACGACATATTTGACTCACCAAATGAAGGAATTGGAAGATGCTTCATGGCCAAAGGTCCTAAGGTAACACACCCCGAGTATGTTGATTTCAATAGTGATGAAGATGACTTGTTAGGTGATGATTTGCTTGGTGACAACTCTAGTGATGAATACTATGATGAAGACTCAATAATCATGCTAATCAAGATAAAACGAATGACAATGATAAGGAGAAGATTGAGGCTCTAACTAAAGAACTAAACACTCTTAAGTTAGCTCATGAAACTATCTTCGAAGATCATCGAGAACTTTTAAGAGCTCATGAGAAATTTACGCTTTGAAAAGCTCAATCTTGAGCAAGAGCATGAGTTCTTAAAAGCAATCAATGATGATCTCCGCAAGAAAAGTCTTCTTACATTGCCAAGCGTTTACTCTTATCCACTTACATGCCTCAAGTCAAGTCTAGTAACAAGAACAAGAAAGATTCTTCCTCTAGCAGTAACAATGATCATGCTAAATCCAATATTGTTGCTTCTAGTAGTTCTCTTGATTCCACTAATGATTCTCTTAGCCAAGTTACACTTGAGCAAGAAAATAGCTTATTGAAGGGAATTATAGAGAAAGGAGTGTACAAAAGCCTTGCCGGGAGTAAGCAATTCGAGGAAATTGTGCGCAAGCAAGGAATGCACCGGAAGAATCAAGGTGTTGGTTTTGAACGAAAGTTCAATGCCAATGGAGTTGAGTGGGAAGAAGATCAATACCCCAAGACAAAGTTTGTTCCTCAACAAGAGAAGTATGCTTCTTTCAAGGGGACACAAGCTCAAGATGATCTTCCACCACAAGACTACAAGCAAAAAGGCAAGGACAAGCTTCAAGAGGAAATTGATGCATTTGAAGAAGCTCCTAAGACCTTAGTCAAGTGGATTCCCAAGACTACTTCAAGCTCCACTTCATCAAGTACGACTACAACTCCAAGGATTCCCATCAAGATGGTGTGGATCCAAAAGAAGAAGAACTAGAGATTCTTGAGGGTGACTCGCCAACATACTTCACTCTTTTGGCAAGAGCAACTCATTGTCTATGGATATCTTGTTTGTTCCTTGGGACTAACCCATGTAGGTATTGAAAGTGCAACTCACTCAAGGATTAGCTCCAAATGATCTACATCAACATTGAGCATCCACATCTTCAACATCTACATGAAGTCATCATCAACAAAACCCAAGGTTAGTTCATCCCTCTTAGGGGGGATATCACATCTAGGGGGAGCTTTACTCTAAGAATTGAGCTAAAGCAACTCTAATGGTGTGAACACAACAATGCTTTATGTAAAAGTGGTAACCCCACTTGTGCTTAAACGATGAGTATGACCTATGATCAAGTGTTCTCACTTGACTCCTAAGTCAATATACTCATATATAGATGACCTAGTCATCGCAAATTGCTTGATAGATGCTAGAATTGGTTGTGCATGCCTTGTCACATATTTCATTTGCCATCTTATTGTGTGAGCATGCTGGTTGCATATTTTACTCATTCAAGGACATCCACTTGTTGTTTTGATTGTTTGGTTTTATCTTCTTTTGCCAAGTGATGGACAAGAATGCCTAAGAACCTCCTCTAGCTATCTATGCTTTTCTCGTCTCAAACTCTATTCATGCTGCATCACAAAATTTGATCAAGTCAGATTCGAACCACTCTGTGTGAGGAGCGCTCGGAGTCCCCGATTCGTCATAGACTTAAACTTCCAAAACCTCTTTATGATTCTCGGTCTGACCGATACTCCACTTTCGGTCCTACCGAGATCATTAAGTTGATCTAGGTTTTCGATCTCGGTGCAACCGATTTGAACCTTTCGGTCACACCGAGTTTCAGTAACTGCACGCAGTTATGAATCTCGGTGCCACCGAGTTGTTCCACTCGGTCACACCGACAGGGTCGGGCTATATATAGTCACGGGCAAAATTTGGAAATTTCTCCGAACCCCTTCGCCCGCGATAGCCTGCTCTGCCCTCGTGGTCTCCGGATCGTCTTCTCGCCGCCAGCAGCCTCCAGTCGCTGGTCTCCATCGCCGTCAACGGGAATTCTGCCCCGCCGTTGCCGCCGTAGCAAGTCCCCGCCGAACTAGGGTATGGACTTGATCTTTGTGCTATTCCTCAATCTGATTCCTAGCACATTGTGATCATATTGATTCTAGCCACGTTTGATAAACTTCTATCCAGTCAAAACGCTCGTAGATTAGGTTTGATTCGAAAATTCTAGGTTTAGGTTTCCGCCGAAACATCTCGGACCCACCGAGTTGAAAAACTCGGTCCCACCGATTTGGCTTATGCCATTGCACAAGTGAGACTCGGTCTGACCGAGAATTACTTATCGGTGTGACCGATTTTTGAACTCAGTGAAACCCTAGCAGTCTCGGTGCCACCGAACTGTGACTCGGTCCTACCGAGTTCACTAGTTTAGGTTCCAAAACTGCTTCGGTATCACCGAGTTTGAAAATCGGTAGATCCGAGATGATTTCAGTGGGAAACTAAAACTAAGTTTTTGGATCATTCTTTTGCAAAAATCTCTGCATTTTGTGATGCTCATCTTTTCTATCTCATCTATAATCTATTCACAGGGTCAGCAGTCAGTTTGCAGCATGTCTGATCAAAGTGATAGCCAAAACATGTCAGAGCAGCAAGTAGTGATGAGTGAGGGCACTAGTCCCTCAGTTCATCTGATGAAGGCAGCAGGAGCACTCCTAGCAACTTGCCAAAGGCTGCCACGAGACAAAGGAAGAAGAGGACTTCAGATTCCGAAGATGAGGACTATGTGGCAGAGGAAGAGGCCACTTCCAAGAGTTGAGCCAGCTCAAGGCACTAAGCCAGGTCTGAAAATCAAAAGGCCAGCAGGCAGGCAGCCCATGTCAAAGGCAAGAGCCTCAACTGAGAAGCCCACTCCCCAAGAGCCAGTTGCAGCTGAGGGCAAGAAAAGAAAGGAAAGGGTGAAGAAGACTGTGGCTAGAGTGCTTGGCAAAGCTTCCATCATGGAAGAGGAAGAGGAAGAAGAGGTAGCTGCACCAGCACCAAGGCACCCAAGCTAATGGGAGATGCCATAAAATCAGGGGGAGCTGCTTCCAAGGCCAAGCCAGCTCCAAAGCCAAAGCCCAAGAGGAATACAAGGAGCATTCCTGCAGCTGAGAAGAACAAGGCCCTCAGTGCCTGAACTGTTGCTGAAGAAGAGGGAAGAGAAGCCAAGAAAGCTAAAGCCCAAGATCCCAGACCACAACGATGCTCATCCTGTGGCTGAGGATATGAAGCTCAGGAGAGATTCAGGGCTGAGAAAGTGGAGAGAAGCAGACCCATATGCTTCTCAAGGAGAAGGACTGCCGTGGACTACAGGTTTCACACCAAGGAGCAGCAGGATTTTTATGAGACAGTGCTGCTAGATAAGAAGCCCATTGTCTGTGATATGCGATGGGTTGATTGGACATACATCAAGGACAATGAGGAGCACTATCCTGGAGTGCAAGACAGCTTCATAGCTTGTGGAGTAGCTGACTTTGTTGGGCAGAAGCTCACAAAGTGGAACGAGGAACTCATCATGCAGTTCTACTCCACAGCTCACTTTTATCCAGATGGGAGGATCACATGGATGTCTGAGGGTACAAGGTACCAATCCACAGTTGAGTGGGCAAGATCATAATGCCCCAGAGGAGCAAGATGATGACTTGGATATCTATGCCAAGAAGAAGATGGACCACAACTCAATGTCAAATATGTACAAGGAGATCCCAAATGAAGCACTTGATACCTTCAAGTTTGGCTCAGTACATTACCTTCTGTCAGGGCTCCCGACGATCAATTGGATACTAAGGCACACCTTACTGCCCAAGTCTGGAGATCACAAGATGATCAGAGGCCATGCTATCAACTTGCTACATGTGTTTGATGTGCCTCAGAAGTTCAAGGTGATGAGCCTCATAGTGGAAACAATCAAGAGGACTGCAGCAGACCAGAAGAGGAGCTGCGGATATGCCCCTCAGATTCAGGAGCTCATCAACTCCAAGATGGGCACGGGCATATATTTATTGGACAAGGAACATTTGCCCATCCGTCCAGATTTTGAGAACAATGAAGTTGTGATGACTGAGAACGAGCCATCGTCTGCACAAGCATATGCAAAGAAGGAGAAGGCGAGGAAGGAGAAAGCTGCCAAGATGCCAACTCAAGAGGAGGCATCTGAATACTTCTTGAAGACCAAACAAGAGCAGCTTGGTTACTTGATTGCATCCACGCTGAGGATTGAGCAAAGTCTGGCCACCCTCACTCAGAATCAGCAGAGCCTAGAGAGAATCATGGAACAGAAGTTCTATGACTTGGATGTCAAAGTAACGGAAGTTCAGTCTGCAGTGGAGCAGCTCCAGGAGGACATGCAGGAGAGGAGAGGCAGGACTACTACTCATGCCTTTGCCAGAGTGCCAAGAGGTCCGAGGTCGTCTGCCGTGCCAGTTGCTGACACAAGAGCCACCACCTCAGCACCAGCCACAGCCTCAGTTCCACCAGCTCCAGCATCTACTTCAGCTCCAACTCCAGCGTCTACTTCAGCATCTACCGAAGCCTTCGTCCTTGGAGTGATCCGGACTCCACCACCACCTGAAGATCAAGCCTGAGCGTCGATCTAGTGCTATGCATTTTCTAGGAACTTTTTGGTAACTTGTTGCCAAAGGGGGAGAAGATGTATAGATCATAGGCTTCGAGAGAGAGAGAGAGTGTTGCTTTTCTCTCTTGCTTTATTTGGTGGTTTTTCGGAACTTTGTTTGCTTTTGTGTGAGATACTATGTCATTGCTCGTGAGACATTGATGATCATGTGTTTGATCATAAGCTACACTTAATGTTTGCTTAATATTATCATCTTATCTATCTTATGTGATCATTCACTATTCTTGGTGATGAGTGCATGTATTTCATTCTTATCATTTTAAGCGCTCCACCAAGATGTATGTGACATGGAAGAGTAACCCATGACTCTAACTCTTTGTGCATTTGCAGTCCAAAGCAAATTTTAAATATGCACAAATTTAGGGGGAGCTCTACTTGTCACATACTTCTCAAAGCAACGATATATTTCATGCTTATTATCATTTGTCGAAGCTTTGATCTATATGTTGTCATCAATTACCAAAAAGGGGGAGATTGAAAGTGCAACTATCCCTAGGTGGTTTTGGTAATTCATAACAACATATAGCTCATTGAGCTAATGCTATTCCAAGATGACTCATTTCAGGAAAGCTCAATGATTGGCATGGCATGGATGTGAAAGTGGAACCCTCAAAATGCTAAGGACAAAGGATTGGCTCAAGCTCAATACTCAAGACTCTTCATTTTACATTTTAGTGGTCCAAGATCACATTGAGTCTTTAGGAAAAGCCCATACTAATCAAGGAGGGATGAGGTGTGCTTTAATGAGCCTCTTGCTTCATGTGCTTAGTGATATGCTCCAAAACCCTCAACTACTTTCCCATATCCAACATATGACCTAAACCCTAAGGCCAAACTCGGCCTACGATTCTTTTCTATCCGGCGCCACCGAGTTTCACTTGTCATAGCCATTGCAAACCCTTAGCAATTCGGTTTCTTACCGATAGGGATCTCGGTCTCACCGAGATGGGATTGCAAACTCTCTGTTTCCCTTTCGTAACTTTTCGGTCCCACCGAAAGAGCGAATCGGTCCCACCGAGATTGCAATGTAAACTCAGTGTTTCCCCTTTGTAACTTTTCGGTATCACCGAGTTCCACTTGGTCTCACCGAAAGAGCAAAATCGGTCCCACCGAGTTTGCCTGACCAACTCTTGGTTAGCTAATTACCAAATTCGGTCTCACCGAGTTTGTGTAATCGGTCTCACCAAGATTACGTTATGCCCAAACCCTAACCATATCGGTCCTACCGAGTTGCATGTCAGTCCCACCGAAAATCTCTAACGGTCACTAGGTTTAACTTTTCGGTCCGACCGAGTTTGTTGATTCGGTCCCACCGAGATTGGAAAACTGTGTAACGGTTGGATTTTGTGTGGAGGCTATATATACCCCTCCACCTCCTCTTCATTCGTGGAGAGAGCCATCAGAACACATACACAACCAACTCATATGTTCTGAGAGAGAACCACCTACTCATGTGTTGAGACCAAGATATTCCATTCCTACCATATGAATCTTGATCTCTAGCCTTCCCAAGTTGCTTTCCACTCAAATCTTCTTTCCACAAAATCCAAATCCTATGAGAGAGAGTTGAGTGTTGGGGAGACTATCATTTGAAGCACAAGAGCAAGGAGTTCATTACCTACACACCATTTGTTACTTCTTGGAGAGTGGTGTCTCCTAGATTGGCTAGGTGTCACTTGGGAGCCTCCGACAAGATTGTGGAGTTGAACCAAGGAGTTTGTAAGGGCAAGGAGATTGCCTACTTCGTGAAGATCTACCGCTAGTGAGGCAAGTCCTTTGTGGGCGATGGCCATGGTGGGATAGACAAGGTTGCTTCTTCGTGGACCCTTTGTGGGTGGTTGCTTCTTCGTGGACCCTTCATGGGTGGAGCCCTCCGTGGACTCGCGCAACCATTACCCTTCGTGGGTGGAGCCCTCCGTGGAACTCGCGACCGTTACCCTTCGTGGGTTGAAGTCTCCATCATGGGACTGATGAAGTACTCTCCTTCACCTCGTTGGACGAATTTTGCCATGGACAAGTCTTGAATTGCTTCTGAAGAGTCTTTGTTCTCCTACATCAATTGGCAATTGCTCTACTTGCGAGCCATTAGATTCATCAAACTTCACATCTACCGTCTCTTCAACCTTTCGGGTGAAATTGTTGTAGACACGGTAAGTGTGAGAGTTTGAGCCATAACCAAGTAGAAAACCTTCATGAGATTTTAGGAGCAAACTTTGAACGACGATGCTTATCAGAATGTAGCACTTTGAGCCGAATACTCGAAAGTATCCAACTTGGGGTTGTTACCGGTGAGAAGCTCGTATGCCGTCTTGCCGAGTAGCTTGTGAAGATATAAGCGATTTGTTGCGTGACAAGCTGTCTCAACCGCTTCTGCCCAAAAGTGCTTCGGCGTCTTGTATTCATCAAGCATCGTTCTTGCCATTTCGATGAGCGTCCGGTTCTTCCTCTCAACAACTCCATTTTGTTGAGGTGTGTACGTAGCCGAGAACTCGTGTGAAATCCCTTCTCGTCAAGAAAGGTGTCCACATTTGCGTTCTTGAACTCCGTTCCGTTGTCACTCCGAACCTTCTTGATCTTCACGTTCAACTGATTTTGGGCCTTCCTAGCGAAGTTTCTGAAGATCTTCTGGACCTGCGACTTGTCATTAAGAAAGAACACCCACGTAAATCTTGAAAAATCATCAACTATAACTAGACCAAAAGAATTTCCACCGAGACTCTTGTAGGCGTTGGGACCAAAAAGATCCATGTGAAGTAGCTCGAGTGGCCTCCTTGTGGTCATGATGTTCTTCACGGGATGTCTTCCTCCAACCTGTTTACCTGCTTGACAAGCACTGCAAAGTCTATCCTTATCAAATATGACATCGTTAACTCCAAGGATATGATTTCCTTTAATAAGCTTGTCAAGGTTTCTCATGCCAACGTGACCTAGTCGTCTATGCCACAACCAACCTTTTGAGGATTTAGCAACAAAGCAAGTTTTAGGTTGTGCCTTTTTAGAGAAATCGACAATGTAAAGATCACCTCTACGCATACCGTAAAGACCATTTTATGATTGTCTCGACGAAATACTTGGCAATCTACTCAGTAAATAGGACATTCAAACCGAAATCAGCAAGTCTAGATACTGAAAGTAAGTTGTAGCCAAGAGATTCAACGAGCATGACATTTTGAATGGAACTATCATGTGAGATGGCCACCTTACCAAGGCCAACCACTTTACCCTTTGAATTATCACCAAAGGTGACATATTTTCGAGGGCCGTCATTTTCAGCAAGCTCACGAAACATCTCTTCATCTCCGGTCATATGATCAGTACATCCACTATCAAGAACCCATTCCTTTCCTCCTGACATATCCCCGAAGATTTGCCATAAGACCAAAATGTCTCATTGCATCATCAAGATCGAAGTCACTATCATCATCATCATCATCATAGTATCCATGTTCATCATGATCTTGTGACTCATCATTTCCTAGAGAGGGTAATTCATTAGATAAATGATCATCAAAGTGGTCACTTTTATGAATTCTTATAGCTTCGAATATGATATCACTAATGATTCCAACATCTCCTTTAGCATGCTTAAGATTGGTAAGTTCAAATAGACAATTACCAAAACTAGGATCACTAGAGTTCATCTTACTCAAGGCAATAGATTTATGGAGAATTTCATCCAAAGTTTTCAAGGAATGATCGGGAAATCGTTCCTCAAGAAATTTCCATATAGTATAGGCACAATTAAGAGTAGGCAAACTAGCAATCAAATTTTTGGGCAATCCTCTAATGATGAGCTCAATAGTTCTAAGATTGCGAATCATGTCAATATCTTCATCTAGGGTAGGATGCAAAGGATCAATATGAGGTGCACAAGGGCTAGCAATATACTTGTTCAAATGATATTGATTGAAGATTACAAGCATCTCATTTTTCCACTCATGAAAATACTCTCCATCAAGAATAGGCACTCTATGTCTAAGACTCCCTAAGGTAGACACATCCATCTTCCTCCAATGGTGATTAAACCAAGGCAATGGAGACCAAAGCTCTGATACCACTTGTAGGATCTAGAAGTAGATGTGTCTAGAGGGGGGTGATTAGACACTTAGTGCTAAAGTTGCAATTTTTAGGCCTTTTTGGTTTGAGTGGAGTTTTAGGCACAATTTCAACATACACAATACATATCAAGCAAGCATGCAAAGAGTATATGAGCAGCGGAATGTAAAGCATGCAACTTGCAAGAATGTAAGAAAGGGTTTGGAGAATTCAAACGCAATTGGAGACACGGATGTTTTTCCCGTGGTTCGGATAGGTGGTGCTATCCTACATCCACGTTGATGGAGACTTCAACCCACAAAGGGTAACGGTTACATCCACGGAGGGCTTCCACCCACGAAGGGTAACGGTTGCGCGAGTCCACACAGGGCTCCACCCACGAAGGGTCCACGAAGAAGCAACCACCCACAAAGGGTCCACGAAGAAGCAACCTTGTCTATCCCACCATGGCCATCGCCCACGAAGGACTTGCCTCACTAGCGGTAGATCTTCACGAAGTAGGCGATCTCCTTGCCCTTACAAACTCCTTGGTTCAACTCCACAATCTTGTCGGAGGCTCCCAAGTGACACCTAGCCAATCTAGGAGACACCACTCTCCAAGAAGTAACAAATGGTGTGTAGGTAATGAACTCCTTGCTCTTGTGCTTCAAATGATAGTCTCCCCAACACTCAACTCTCTCTCATAGGATTTGGATTTGGTGGAAAGAAGATTTGAGTGGAAAGCAACTTGGGAAGGCTAGAGATCAAGATTCATATGGTAGGAATGGAATATCTTGGTCTCAACACATGAGTAGGTGGTTCTCTCTCAGAACATATGAGTTGGAATGGTGTATGTGTTCTGATGTCTCTCACCCGAATGAAGAGGAGGTGGAGGGGTATATATAGCCTCCACACAAAATCCAACCGTTACACACAATTTCCAATCTCGGTGGGACCGAATCAACAAACTCGGTCGGACCGAAAAGGTAAACCTAGTGACCGTTAGAGATTTTCGGTGGGACTGACATGCAACTCGGTAGGACCGATATGGTTAGGGTTTGGGCATAACGTAATCTCGGTGAGACCGATTACACAAACTCGGTGAGACCGATTTTGGTAATTAGCTAACCAGAGAGTTGGTCAGGCAAACTCGGTGGGACCGATTTGCTCTTTCGGTGAGACCGAAAAGTTACAAAAAGGAAACACTGAATTTACATTGCAATCTCGGTGGGACCGATTGCATATCTCGGTGGGACCGAAAATATTGCAATAGATAACAGAGAGTTTGCAATCCCATCTCGGTGAGACCGAGATCCCTATCGGTAGAACCGAATTGCTAGGGTTTGGCAGTGGCTTATGACAAGTGAAACTCGGTGGCGCCGGATAGAAAGAATCGGTAGGACCGAGTTTGGCTTAGGGTTTAGGTCATATGTGGAAGTGGGAAAGTAGCTGAGGATTTTGGAGCATATCATTAAGCACATGAAGCAAGAGGCTCATTAAGCAACACCTCATCCCTCCTTGATAGTATTGGCTTTTCCTATGGACTCAATGTGATCTTGGATCACTAAAATGTAAAATGAAGAGTCTTGAGCTTGAAGCTTTAGCCAATCCTTTGTCCTTAGCATCTTGAAGGAGTTCCCACAACCTTTAGTCCATGCCACTCCATTGTTGAACTTATCTGAAACATGCTAGATAGAAATGTTAGTCCAACAAGAGATATGTTGTCATCAATTATCAAAACCACCTAGGGAGCACTTGTGCTTTCAATCTCCCCCTTTTTGGTAATTGATGGCAACATACATCAAAGCTTTAGATAAAGATATAAAGAACAGCAAGTAAAGCTTTGGAAGGACATGTAACAAGCATAGGCTCCCCCTACATGTATGCACTCATGTAAATATGAAATATAGAGGCATGTGAGAGCATAACCATGACAGAGTAGGCAATGTGTTACATGTATCTTGGCCATATGCATCAGAGCAAAAGATTATCAAGGAAAATACCTTCATGCTCATGAGTCCTTCTTGCAAACAGTATGTACATAAGCAAGAATTCTCATACTCATGATTTTGATGCATACACTTACCTTGTAGTCTTTGAGTTGGCTTAGGATGGAATGAACCTGCACAAACAAAGTTAGATAACACAGGTACATCCACTAGCCAGAGCAAACAAAAGAAACCACAAGAATACCAAGACTGGGATGACATGTAGAGAGTGAGTACAAGGTACCACATTGGATTCAACATGTCCCCAAGAATAAAGATATGCAATGAATTTGACTGATTTCTTTTCCTTAGGTGTCTTGCTCCCCCTGAATCTTACATGGGATATTGGGAGAAGATAGGGAACAGAAAATCAGAGCTGAAAGATAAAGAGAGAGATTCTGGGATCCTTGAGTATTTTCTCTCCCTGGAAATCTCTCTCTCCCCCTTAACAACATCTGGGATCCTTGAGACTTTCTCTCCCCCTTGAGGTCTCTCTCTCCCCCTTAATACTTTCTCTCTTGTAGGTTTGGTCCTTGAGACTGTTTCTCTCCCTTGATGTGATCTCTCTCTCCTACAAGCTTTGATGTGATCTCTCTCCCCCTTTGACATCAATTTCCAAGAAGGTTTTTCCTGGAATCCGTCGAATAGGTTTGGTCCTTGAGATTCAGCACAAAGCAGAGGATAAAATTGTGATGCTTGTGGAGGACAAGATTCATTGAGTGGAGCTGGATCCGAAGAAATGTAGAACAAGTGGCAAACTGTTTTTCTGATTGCAAAGTCGGTGGCACCGAGTGGCATATTTCGGTGGTACCGAAAAGATTCGGTTGGACCGAAATTTGCAAGTCGGTGAAACCGAGTTTACACAAGAGAAAAACACTTGTCACCTCAGCTCACTAGTCAAGTAAGATCTCACAAAGATTTGCAATGAATTAGCTGAAGGATTTGCAGGGAATTTGATGCAGAAATATGCAGAACAAAAAGGGTAAAAGGTTTCTAGATGAAGTTTTTTTTGAAAAAAAAAGAAACAAATATGCAAGGGACAAATGCAATAACTCAGAAAAGAACACAAGAGAACTTCATCTAGAATTGGGCGGTGACATAGTCACCTATGTTAGAGTATATTGACTTAGGAGTCAAGTGAGGACACTTGATCATAGGTCATACTCATC